>NC_054536.1:92639958-92762458 GCF_017654505.1 Polyodon spathula
CTTATAAAAGTTTACCATATTAAAAGTATAGCAACATGTAATAAAACATAGTAAGAGGTACAGTAACCATTGTAAATCTGTCGTATGATAAAGCATTTAAATAAACAGGGTGGATTATGGTAAACTATGATTATGGTATTGTGAACAAGATGTCGTCAGACCAGGAAGAGAGATACTGTACTGCGAAGTATGAAGCAAATTCCACAGTGGCCAAAACAGAACACCCCAACCCAGAGTAAGAGATGTTTATGAGGCTGTACCTGGCCTTGGTTGCTTGTTAAACATTAAATTGGGTCCAGGCACAGTCTGCATGTGAACTGCTTTGGCAGAGAAGGCAATCAATGCTTCCCTGCCGACCTAAAAAACCTGTGCACAAATACATACATTTTAAACACCAATAAAACCACACCCGTGCACACATACATACGTACATTTAAATCATAAAACAGAAAAAACAAAATCTGCACAGGGGCAGGGTCTACCCTGTCACAGGTACTCAAATTGAATTTAGCAGTCCAAAAAATATCTGGAGTAGAACAGATTTCTTCCCACACAGAAATATTCGGGCCTGGAACATAACTGTTTCCTCTCAGCGGCATGCCTGGGCCTAGGCCTGGGCCAAAGTTCACGGTTGCCCTCTTGCCACTCCCCCCCATCCCCCCTGTGGGCGGCCCTTGTCTTTGTCACATTCTGCAATACAAGCCATGAGTCTACTTCCTACAGGTCCACATTGGGTAGGTGGCGTGTTGGTTTGCATGAAGTTTAGAAACTAACACAATTGTGTGGTTGGACGGGGGTCTAGGACCATTACCTTTTAAAACTTACTAGTCCTTTATGTAACTGACTAGTGGCCTTATGTAAAGTTCCTGAGTCGAAACAACACAGCTTGTTTGGATCCCTAAAATATTAGGCTTACAGTTCCTGATACATTGACTGTGTTTGTGCATCTGCCTTCCCCACATTCCAAACCCCAATAAAGTCTGTGTGGACAACACAGTTGACAGCATACTTCACGTAGCACATCACTGCTGCAGTAATGGAACTATCTGTAGAACTGTCTGAGACAACCAACACATATTTAGCAGTTGCCACACTAGCAACACTCCTGCATGCAATCTGAATCAGCTCATTCCATCCCAATCACTAACAACACTCCTGCATGCAATCTGAATCAACTCATTCCATCCCCATCACTAACAACAATCCTGCATGCAATCTGAATCAGCTCATTCCACCACAATCACTAACAACACTCCTGCATGCAACCTGAATCAGATCATTCGCATCCACATCACTAACAACACTCCTGCATGCAATCTGAATCAGCTCATTCCACCCCATCACTAACAACACTCCTGCATGCAATCTGAATCAAGTCATTCCATCACCATCAATAACAACACTCTTGTATGCAATCTGAATCAGCTCATTCCATCCCCATCACTAACAACACTCCTGTATGCAATCTGAATCAGCTCATTCTGCTTCCCCATCACTAACAACACTCCAGTATGCAAACTAAATCAGCTCATTCCATCCCAATCACTAACAATACTCCTGCATGCAATCTGAATCAGCTCATTCCATCCCCATCACTAACAACACTCCTGCATGCAATCTGAATCAGCTCATTCCATCCCCATCACTAACAACACTCCTGCATGCAATCTGAATCAGCTCATTCCATCCCCATCACTAACAACACTCCTGCATGCAATCTGAATGCAATCTGAATCAGCTCATTCCATCCCCATCACTAACAACACTCCTGTATGCAATCTGAATCAGCTCATTCCATCCCCATCACTAACAACACTCCTGCATGCAATCTGAATCAGCTCATTCCATCCCCATCACTAACAACACTCCTGCATGCAATCTGAATCAGCTCATTCCACCCCATCACTAACAACACTCCTGTATGCAATCTGAATCAGCTCATCCATCCCCATCACTAACAACACTCCTGCATACAATCATCAACTCATTCCATCACTACTAACAACACTCCTGTATGCAATCTGAATCAGCTCATTCCATCCCCATCACTAACAACACTCCTGTATGCAATCTGAATCAGCTCATTCCATCCCCATCACTAACAACACTCCTGCATGCAATCTGAATCAGCTCATTCCATCCCCATCACTAACAACACTCCTGTATGCAATCTGAATCAGCTCATTCCACCCCATCACTAACAACACTCCTGTATGCAATCTGAATCAACTCATTCACATCCACATCACTAACAACACTCCTGTATGCAATCAGAATCAGCTCATTCCATCCCCATCACTAACAACACTCCTGCATGCAATCTGAATCAGCTCATTCCATCCCCATCACTAACAACACTCTTGAATGCAATCTGAATCAGCTCATTCCATCCCCATCACTAACAACACTCCTGCATTCATGCAGCTCATTCCATCCCAATCACTAACAACACTCCTCTGAATCAGCTCATTCCATCCCCATCACTAACAACACTCCTGCATGCAATCTGAATCAGCTCATTCCATCCCCATCACTAACAACACTCCTGTATGCAATCTGAATCAGCTCATTCCATCCCCATCACTAACAACACTCCTGCAACCAGAATCAGCAATCCACATCACTGAATCAGCTCATTCTGTATGCCACCCCATCACTAACAACACTCCTGTATGCAATCTGAATCAGCTCATTCCATCCCCATCACTAACAACACTCATTCCACCCCATCACTAGCAACACTCCTGCATGCAATCTGAATCAGCTCATTCCATCCCCATCACTAACAACACTCCTGTATGCAATCTGAATCAGCTCATTCCATCCCCATCACTAACAACACTCCTGCATGCAACCTGAATCAGCTCATTCGCATCCCCATCACTAACAACACTCCTGCATGCAATCTGAATCAGCTCATTCCACCCCAATCACTAACAACACTCCTGCATGCAACCTGAATCAGCTCATTCGCATCCCCATCACTAACAACACTCCTGTATGCAATCTGAATCAGCTCATTCCATCCCCATCACTAACAACACTCCTGCATGCAATCTGAATCAGCTCATTCCATCCCCATCACTAACAACACTCCTGTATGCAATCTGAATCAGCTCATGCAACGTGAATCAACTCATTCCATCCCCATCACTAACAACACTCCTGTATGCAATCTGAATCAACTCATTCCATCCACATCACTAACAACACTCCTGTATGCAATCTGAATCAGCTCATTCCATCCCCATCACTAACAACACTCCTGCATGCAATCTGAATCAGCTCATTCCATCCCCATCACTAACAACACTCCTGCATGCAATCTGAATCAACTCATTCCACCCCATCACTAACAACACCCCTGTATGCAATCTGAATCAACTCCTGCATGCAATCTGAATCAGCTCATTCGCATCCCCATCACTAACAACACTCCTGTATGCAATCTGAATCAGCTCATTCCATCCCCATCACTAACAACACTCCTGCATGCAATCTGAATCAGCTCATTCCATCCCCATCACTAACAACACTCCTGCATGCAATGAATCAGCTCATTCCTCCCCAATCAGCATCATTCTCATTCCATCCCCATCACTAACAACACTCCTGCATGCAATCTGAATCATCATTCAGCTCATTCCACTCCCATGCAATCTGAAAGCTCATTCCATCCCCATCACTAACAACACTCCTGTATGCAATCTGAATCAGCTCATTCCACCCCATCACTAGCAACACCTCCTGCATGCAATCTGAATCAGCTCATTCCATCCCCATCACTAACAACACTCCTGCATGCAATCTGAATCAGCTCATTCGCATCCCCATCACTAACAACACTCCTGTATGCAATCTGAATCAGCTCATTCCATCCCCATCACTAACAACACTCCTGTATGCATCTTCAACTCATTCCAATCAGCTCATTCCATCACCCATCACTAACAACACTCCTGCATGCAATCTGAATCAGCTCATTCCATCCCCATCACTAACAACACTCCTGCATGCAATCTGAATCAGCTCATTCCATCCCCATCACTAACAACACTCCTGCATGCAATCTGAATCAGCTCATTCCATCCCCATCACTAACAACACTCCTATATGCATTCTGAATGAGCTCATTCCATCTCCATCACTAACAACACTCCTATATGCATTCTGAATGAGCTCATTCCATCTCCATCACTAACAACACTCCTATATGCAATCTGAATGACCTCATTCCATCCCCATCACTAACAACACTCCTGCATGCAATCTGAATCAGCTCATTCCATCCCCATCACTAACAACACTCCTGCATGCAATCTGAATCAGCTCATTCCATCCCCATCACTACATCTAACCATGCAATCTGAACTCCTGATAACGTTAGACTTAGACGGAGTAAGTGGGGTAGTGATTGGTTGAGGACGTATACGTAGACTAGTCGGTAAGGTGGGTAGTGATTGTTGTGAGGACGTCGTTTAGATTTAGTCTAGTAAGGTCCACATCACTAACAACACTCCTGCATGCAATCTGAATCAGCTCATTCGCATCCACATCACTAACAACACTCCTGCATGCAATCTGAATCAGCTCATTCCACCCCCATCACTAACAACACTCCTGCATGCAATCTGAATCAGCTCATTCCATCCCCATCACTAACAACACTCCTGCATGCAATCTGAATCAGCTCATTCCATCCCCATCACTAACAACACTCCTGCATGCAATCTGAATCAGCTCATTCCATCCCCATCACTAACAACACTCCTGCATGCAATCTGAATCAGCTCATTCCATCCCCATCACTAACAACACTCCTGCATGCAATCTGAATCAGCTCATTCCATCCCCATCACTAACAACACTCCTGCATGCAATCTGAATCAGCTCATTCCACCCCATCACTAACAACACTCCTGTATGTAATCTGAATCAGCTCATTCCATCCCCATCACTAACAACACTCCTGCATGCAATCTGAATCAGCTCATTCCATCCCCATCACTAACAACACTCCTGCATGCAATCTGAATCAGCTCATTCCATCCCCATCACTAACAACACTCCTGCATGCAATCTGAATCAGCTCATTCCATCCCCATCACTAACAACACTCCTGCATGCAATCTGAATCAGCTCATTCCATCCCCATCACTAACAACACTCCTGCATGCAATCTGAATCAGCTCATTCCACCCCATCACTAACAACACTCCTGTATGCAATCTGAATCAGCTCATTCCATCCCCATCACTAACAACACTCCTGTATGCAATCTGAATCAGCTCATTCCATCCCCATCACTAACAACACTCCTGCATGCAATCTGAATCAGCTCATTCCATCCCCATCAATAACAACACTCCTGTATGCAATCTGAATCAGCTCATTCCATCCCCATCACTAGCAACACTCCTGCATGCAATCTGATTCAGCTCATTCCATCCCCATCACTAACAACACTCCTGCATGCAATCTGAATCAGCTCATTCCATCCCCATCACTAACAACACTCCTGCATGCAATCTGAATCAGCTCATTCCATCCCCATCACTAACAACACTCCTGCATGCAATCTGAATCAACTCATTCACATCCCCATCACTAACAACACTCCTGTATGCAATCTGAATCAGCTCATTCCATCCCCATCACTAACCACACTCCTGCATGCAATCTGATTCAGCTCATTCCATCCCCATCACTAACAACACTCCTGCATGCAATCTGAATCAGATCATTCCATCACCATTATTAACAACACTCCTGTATGTGTGTACACCGGGTGGAAACAAAACAACATCTCAAAAATCATAACGTGTTCACACAAGTCAAAATAAATTGTGCTTAATCAATCTAAACAGAAGAATACTACTACACTACCTGGACATCTATAAATAAACAAAGACAAAATAAAAGAAGAACAAAAACAAATCTGTGAAGTATATCGGTTTCATCCAGTTTATGCCTGAATCAGGAGAAACCTACGGGCTTGATTACTTGCAATTTTATTTTGCCAGTTTTGTTAATTCATGAACTGAAAACCAATAGCCAAGACAATATGGTAAAATTGGACACAATGTAGCCGGACCTTTCCTATATTAATAATACCAAGAACCTAGAGACGTTCCTCCAAACATTCAACTGCAAGAGCTGTCAAACACTCAGAATTGTGCTCCAACTGCAGCAGAGATAGGAGGACAGTGTTTATTACATGTATGAAATAAATAAACAGTGTTAATGGGAAAAAAAAAAACTATGACTACAACTACTACTATGATTAATAATAATAATAATAATAATAATAATAATAATAATAATAATAATAATAATACAATTCAGTTGTGTTGTAACACACATACCCCACACATAATAAACAAAGCACAAATATAAATAAATCTTAGTCACCCGTGACATATACATAGGTCTGCTTAAATAAAATATAACTGTGCATTCCATTGTCATTTAAAATAATGATATCCTCTCTGGGTTTTGTCTAAACTTAAATAAGTACTACAGACATTAAGAGCTATTAACAGACGTTTAAGACTGAGCCTTTCAGATTGAGTGGATCGCCAGGAAAAAGGCTAACCTTGTGGAACAACTACCATTAGATAAATGCTTCAGTCTGAGAGTTAATGGCAGTAAAGACCTTCTGGGATTTCCCCAAGCATTTAGCTGCATTGATTACCTCATTTACTTGTATATTATTGCGTCATTGCATGGGGAAAGAGGGCCTTCTTGTGCTTCTAATATCAACATCCAAATGTGAAACGGTTTGTAAAAACTATTACAGAAAGTATGGAGACGGGGGATAAATTATGCAGAAAAACTGTCAGGACTTGTTGAAACAAAGCAAGTACAACTGGCGAAGTCAAAAGTCAAAAGTCAACTCTTCAACAGACCACAGTAGCAACCTAATACAGACAACGACTCTAATTTTCTCAAGTCCAGTACAGGACGGGGCACCCAGCTTGTTTCCAGAGACTTTGGTTCTACATGTAGGTGAATTAGTAAGCAGAATTTTCTTGTTAGTTTTACGGTATGCTGGTTACTGAATGGCTGGTCAGTGTTAAATATTCATAACTACCAAAGAGATATAAATACACTTTCCCTCAATTTGAAAATCATTTCAAATGTCAGTAATACAGTGTCTATGGAAAACCCAGCTATAGAATCTTTTATTTTTTCACTGTAGCAAATTCCCAAAATACTATATAGATAAGTGGGGTGATGTCTTCCGAGATCCAATCTAGCTATGTTTCTTCAGGTCACAGTAAGCTACTTTTACACAAGCTCGTTTTAATCCTAAATCTTTAAACAAATAAAATATTTAAGTTTCATCGAGATTTAACATGATAAAGGAGCCAAATGTTCATCTTATCCCCAAACATCCCTTTTATAGATTGTGCATCCGAGCTGTCTATCTGTTTCCTCGTTCCTCTGCTGTTTGGTTGTCATAAGAGCAGGATACTGCTGTATGTAGGATTGATAGGAATAAATCTAACTATAATAAAATGATAACTACTAAATATCCCAGATTGTCATATATGTAACCACAAAGCTATGTGATTTGGTCACATATTTTGGTTTGGGAATCTACATTACCACAAAGGGTTATTTTAATAAATAATAATAATGTTTACTTTTAATATAGCTCCTTTCACAATAAAAATTGCCGTAAAGCACTTCACAAAAGAATGCAAGAAAAGCAAGAAAAACAAAAGAAACACATAGAACAATAAAACAAGACAGTGAATAAAAGGAACATAATTTTAGCATAAAAACGCCTTATTATAAAAGTGTGTTTTTAATCTAGGAATAGCAAGCACATAAGAAACTCAAGAAACTCAAGCATGAATCGTTTGGGAAATGCACCAGAAACCAGGTGCCATGATTTTAAAGAAATGCAGGCTTTAATGACACTTTAACTTGTTTTATTTTTCCTCTTTTTATCTTCACGTATGTGGGTGGTCAAGGGCCAGGTGTAGATGGCACAGGGAAATAAACAAAGTCCAACACAGGATTTTAAGAAAAGCACAAGGGGTTGTTTATTCCAAACAAACAGACATATTTCCATTGACAAGGTAGGTGAGGGCAGGTGTGGGTTGTTATAAATAAAAAGAAAAACAAAGACGGATTAAGGCAATCAGCCATCGGGATCCCCAGCAGTCTCTGGGTTATCTGGAGGTCTGGCTGGTTTCACCCCTCATATACTGCTCTCCGGGATCCCCGCTGCCTGCCCAGGTATGATGCTGTGAGTCCAGTCTGCAGGGTCAGAGCACAGTCAGTACCAGCACACATACCTTTATGCCCCTCTACCTTACTCCCTAAGAGAATAATTGTTGGATGGTACCTCTGCATTAGATTTCTTGAGGTCGACTAACTATATCCAGAGAAATGCATGTTCTATATTGATGCTTAATCTATTGTGTAGGACATTTTAAAGCATACCTGACATTTCCAATAAGTGTTCATTGATCAGCAGGTTCTTCAGAGGCACTGCAATCTCAGTTACCCGCATTTGCACAAGAACTTAAAAGGCAAATGTGATGCTCATGGATCAGTGGTTCCAATCTTTCTTAAAGGTGAAATATGTGTATGTTATAAATCAATAAATCCCTTGTTCAATTAATCTTGAATATTTCAGTGCACATCTTAATTAGACAAAAGTGTCATCTCCTGCAGAGAAAACAATGAACAGAAAAACGACCACAAAACATACATTATTCTTAATACAATAAATAAATCTTAAATCGCCAGAGCACAGAATAATGTAGGAAGAAAAACCTTAAGAAAATGAAACTGTTTGCAATGCCTAACCAAAGTTGCATCCCAACATATTTGGTGTCTAAAGAAATCTAACTTCTTATGGTAAAAATAACGGGAATTCAGAATTCCTGGCTACTCTGGCTACCTGCCCCCCCTGATCTCGGACTACCTGCCCCCCTGATCTCTGACTACCTGCTCCCTGCTCTATGACTACCTGCTCTCTGATCTCTGGCTTCCTGATTCCCTGATGTCTGGCTACCTGTCTGCCCTATGCTCTCTGATCTCGGACTACGTGCTCCCTGATCTCTGACTACCTACAACCTTGATCTCGGACTACCTGCCCCCCTGGTCTCTGACTACCTGCTCTCTGATCTCTGACTGCCTACTCTCTGATCTCTGGCTTCCTGCTCCACTGATCTCTAGATACCTGCTCTCTGATCTCAAGCTACCTGTCCCCCTGATCTCTGGCTACCTGCTCTGATCTTGGCTACCTGTCCCCCTGATCTCTGCCTACCTGCTTTTATTTCTGGCTACCTGCTCTGCTCTCTGCTCTCTGATCTCAGACTACCTGCCCCCCTGGTCTCTGACTATCTGCTCTCTGATCTCTGGCTTCCTGCTCCCCTGATCTCTGACTACTTGTTCCTTGATCTCTGGCTACCTGTCCCCTGATCTCTGGCTACCTGCCCCCCTGATCTCTGACTACCTGCTCCCTGCTCTCTGATCTCTGACTACCTTCTACCTGATCTCTGGCTACCTGTCTGCCCTATGCTCTCTGATCTTGGACTACGTGCTCCCTGATCTCTGACTACCTACACCCTAGTTCTCGGACTATCTGCCCCCCTGGTCTCTGGCTACCTGCGCCTTGATCTCTGGCTCCCTGCCCTCTGACCTCTGACTACCTGCTCTCTGATCTCTGGCTTCCTGCTCCCCTGATCTCTGACTACCTGCCCCCTGATCTCTGTCTATCTGCTCTCTGATCTCTGGCTCCCTGCCCCCTGACCTCTGTCTATCTGCTCTCTGATCTCTGGCTCCCTGCCCCCTGATCTCTGTCTATCTGCTCTCTGATCTCTGGCTCCCTGCCCCCTGATCTCTGACTATCTGCTCTCTGATCTCTGGCAAACTGCCCCCTGATCTCTGTCTATCTGTTCTCTGATCTCTGGCTCCCTGCCTCCTGATCTCTGTCTATCTGCTCTCTGATCTCTGGCTCCCTGCCCCCTGATCTCTGTCTATCTGCTCTCTGATCTCTGGCTCCCTGCCCCCTGATCTCTGTCTATCTGCTCTCTGATCTCTGACTATCTGCTCTCTGATCTCTGGCTCCCTGCCCCCTGATCTCTGTCTATCTGCTCTCTGATCTCTGGCTCCCTGCCCCCTGATCTCTGTCTATCTGCTCTCTGATCTCTGGCTCCCTGCCCCCTGATCTCTGTCTATCTGCTCTCTGATCTCTGTCTCCCTGCCCCCTGATCTCTGTCTATCTGCTCTCTGATCTCTGGCTCCCTGCCCCCTGATCTCTGTCTATCTGCTCTCTGATCTCTGGCTCCCTGCCCCCTGATCTCTGTCTATCTGCTCTCTGATCTCTGGCAAACTGCCCCCTGATCTCTGTCTATCTGCTCTCTGATCTCTGGCTCCCTGCCCCCTGATCTCTGTCTATCTGCTCTCTGATCTCTGGCTCCCTGCCCCCTGATCTCTGACTATCTGCTCTCTGATCTCTGTCTATGCCCCCTGATCTCTGTCTATCTGCTCTCTGATCTCTGGCAAACTGCCCCCTGATCTCTGTCTATCTGCTCTCTGATCTCTGGCTCCCTGCCCCCTGATCTCTGTCTATCTGCTCTCTGATCTCTGGCTCCCTGCCCCCTGATCTCTGTCTATCTGCTCTCTGATCTCTGTCTATCTGCTCTCTGATCTCTGTCTCCCTGCCCCCTGATCTCTGTCTATCTGCTCTCTGATCTCTGGCTCCTCTGCCCCCTGATCTCTGTCTATCTGCTCTCTGATCTCTGGCTCCCTGCCCCCTGATCTCTGTCTATCTGCTCTCTGATCTCTGGCTCCCTGCCCCCTGATCTCTGTCTATCTGCTCTCTGATCTCTGGCTCCCTGCCCCCTGATCTCTGTCTATCTGCTCTCTGATCTCTGGCTCCCTGCCCCCTGATCTCTGTCTATCTGCTCTCTGATCTCTGGCTCCCTGCCCCCTGATCTCTGTCTATCTGCTCTCTGATCTCTGGCTCCCTGCCCCCTGATCTCTGTCTATCTGCTCTCTGATCTCTGGCTCCCTGCCCCCTGATCTCTGACTATCTGCTCTCTGATCTCTGTCTATCTGCTCTCTGATCTCTGTCTCTGATCTCTGTCTATCTGCCCCCTGATCTCTGTCTATCTGCTCTCTGATCTCTGGCTCCCTGCCCCCTGATCTCTGTCTATCTGCTCTCTGATCTCTGGCTCCCTGCCCCCTGATCTCTGACTATCTGCTCTCTGATCTCTGGCAAACTGCCCCCTGATCTCTGTCTATCTGCTCTCTGATCTCTGGCTCCCTGCTCCCTGATCTCTGTCTCTCTGCTCTCTGATCTCTGGCTCCCTGCCCCCTGATCTCTGACTATCTGCTCTCTGATCTCTGGCTATTTGTTCTCTGCTCTGCACTCCGTCGGATTCAAAAGAAAGGAAACTACAAGATCGTGCCTGAAGCTCTTATCTTTCAGAATTAATCAATCGAGACCAGATGCCCTGACACTCCGAGAGACACAAGTTAACAGAACACTGAAACTTGACTGCTTTCCAGGCTGTAACAATACTCTGAAATAATCTATTCAGGTTGTGGGAATCCTTGTTGTAGTGTTGTTGTATTCCTTGTGTCAGTATGTACTCATATTTAATTAATACATTGTTGTTGTTTAAAACCTTAGTTCTCATTGTAATGCTTTTAATGTGGTATTAAATGTGTAACTGTTTTGTGTGATTTTCAAATATATTTTGTTGCATGCTTAATACATACCAGTGATATTTAATTCAGTGGTAGTTTAATGGAATGTAAGTAATTATTGGCAGTTTATGGTAATGTATCAATCTCTATCATTGAAATAAATGCAGTTATATTTGTTAAGTTAATAATAGAACTCCAATAAACACCATGGTTTTTGGAGGTCCCTTAATTTATTGCTTTTAAATATATTCTCCACAATAGTATTGACAATAGACTCTACTATATACTGCTGTATTGGTAATATACCAGTTATACAAAAATCCAGCTGTATTGAGCTCTTATTGGCGGAAAGCTCCTCAGCAGTCTATAAAAAAATCTGAATCAAGTTTGGATCCTAATTACACTGCCAAGTCCCATGTAAACCCAGCTTAATTATTATCAATGAAGGGAGTGACTATGTCCACAAATTATTCTTTCCACTGGCAACTCTGTGAATCAAGCGCTATGTGATACATCTTCCCATTGTGATGAGCTACTGTGAACTTCTGCAAGAATGTATCAGGATGGGATTCAGTTTTGTAAGACATGTCCTGAATGTGAGCTAACAGCACCAGGGAAGAAAAAAGATAGGGTACCCCTTGTAAATTTACCTATTGTAGATGTTCCCTTCACAAGGATGGCTATGGACATTGTAGGTCCATTAGAGAGGAGTAGTTCAGGTAATCGCTATATATTAGTAATATGTGATTACGCTACAAGATATCCTGAGGCATTCCCCATTAAGTAAATTCAGACTAGACAGGTCACAAATGTGCTATTGTAGATGTTTTCAAGGGTGGGGGTACCTCAAGAGATCATTACGGATCAGGGTGCAAATTTTAATTCTAAATTGATAAAACAGGTGTATAGTTTCCTAGGGATAAAAGGCATTTCAATCAAACCTTCAAGAGTATTCTACAGAACATTATGCACAGAAAAAGCAGAAAACTTGGTACCATCACTTTTTACATGCTAGTTCTTTTTTCCCTGGACAAAAATCTCCTCTTACCAACCTCTGAAAGTGGATTGCTGGCTAAATGGTAAGGACCCTAAGAGGTTCTGAGGGAAATGGGCCCAGTCACTTATGAACTGGCCATGCCAGATCTAAGAAAGAAAACCCAGGTATACCACATGAACCTATGAAAAGAGTGGGTGCCTAGGGAAGAGGCAGCTGCTAACCAGCTTTGGGCCCATTCTATTGAAGAAGATGAGATAAAGGAGCAGTATTTCCCATTGCTCAGGGACCTTCGACTTTCCCTGAGATGAGTCATTTGTCTCCTACTCAATGGGTAGCGTTGCTCCAGTGTATTCCAGAATGCTTGTTTCAGGCGGAACCAGGTCGGACTGCCTTGACTAAGCCTCATATTGGTCTTTTAAGTCCCTGTCCGATTCACCAACTGTGCAGCAGAGTTCCTGCAAAGCTCATTCCAGTGCTAAAGAAGGAAGTGGAGGTGATGTTGCAGATAGGTGTGATTGAACCCACACCACACACAGCGAATGGTGCAGCCCAGTTGTGCTAGTACCAAAAAAGGATGGCAGTTTGTGATTCTGTGTAGACTTTGCCAAAATTAATTCTATTTCAGCTTTTGACCCATATCCTATGCCCAGGGCGGATGAACTTATTGAGCAGCTTGGAAAAGCTGAAAACCTGAGCATGCTAGATTTGTGCAAAGGATATTGGCAAGTGCCGTTAACAGAATCTGCTAAAGAGCCGACAGCTTTCAAAGTGCCAAGTGGTCTTTACCAGTTCACTGTGATGTCATATGGGCTGCATGGAGCAGTCGCTACTTTCCAACGGCTTATGGACCAGGTGCTATGAGGGACAGAAAACTATGCAGCTGCCTACATTGATGATCATGGGAGGAACAATTGCAGCACTTAAAGGATGTTTTCGAGAGAATCAGTCATGCAGGTCTGGTGGTCAATGCCAGCAAGTGTACTCTGGCTAAGGTTAGTGTCCAGTACTTGGGCTATGTCTTAGGAGGATGATTAATAAAACCTCAAGTGAACAAGGTTGAAGCCATACGAGCATGTACTCAACCTACCACTAAGAAGCGGGTATGTTAATTCCTGGGCTTAGTGGCGTGGTATCGGCGGTTTATTCCGGACTTTTCTAATCAGGCAGCTGCTCTGACGGACTTAACCAGGAAGTCTAGACAAAATAAAATTGTTTGAACTGAGCACTGTGAAAACGCTTTTAAAGACTTGAAGGAGTGCATGTGTCAAGAGCCAGTTTTAAAGAGCCCTGATTTTAGCTACTGTTGACAGTGCAAAGTGATACTTCTGGTGTTGGGTTAGGGGCTGTGAACTACAGGGTGAAGGGGCGCATCCAAAAACCAGTACAGTACATTAGTTGTTTCCTAGGGAGGTCAAGTACTCCACACCGGAAAAGGAATGCTTGGCTATCAAGTAGGTATTACCTGATTGGCAAGGACTTTGTATTAGAGACTAACCATAGAGCTTTGCAATGGTTACATGGCTTGAAAGTTAGTAACACTTGCTTTACTAGGTGGTGCCTTGCTTTGCAACCCTTCTGTGTATTCTGTGAAGTATCAGGCGGGACATCAAAACATTATAGCAGACCTTTTGTCCTGACTCTGCAAGGATTGACAGTCTTATGGGGAGGAGTATGTGATGATGCAGTCTAATCCCACCCTCATTATACCCAACCTTATTATGTTTAATCTGGAAATAAAAATTATGCAACCACTTTTAATGGGCATAAAAAATAATAAAAGTAATAAAAACATTATCTTTATTAAAACATTTTAATTTGATTTAAGTAAGGCAACCCATGCTTATGTTTTAAATACTGCCTATAGAAAGTCAACACCCCCTTTTGTTGTCTTATAGCCTGGAATTAAAATGCATTAAAATATAGATTTTTTTCATTTATCTACACATCCTACACCACAACTTCCAAGTGAAAAAAATATTCTAGAAATTTGTAGAAAATTCATTAAAAATAAAAACTGAAATAGCTTGGTTGGATAAGTGTCCACTGCCCCCCCCCCCCCCCCCCCCCCCACCCCGTAATAGCAATCCTAAATTAGCTCAGGTGTAACCAATCAGGTGGCCTCCACCTGTGTTAAATTGTAGTGACTCACATGATTTCAGGATAAATTCAGCAGTTCCTGTAGGTTCCCTCTGCTGGGTAGTGCATTTCAAAACAAAGACTCAACCATGAGCACCAAGACGCTTTCAAAAGAACCCCTGGACAAAGTTGTTGAAAGACACAGATCAGGGGCTGGGTGTAAAAAAAATATCAAAGGCGAACTTATAGGGACCTCGTGCCAGTCCTGCTATTGGATGACCGAGCAAAAAGAAGACTGATCAGAGAGGCTACCAATGGCAACTTTACAAGGGTGTGGCAGGAAATGGCATTGCGGTGACTCAGACCAGAAGGGGGAACAACAAAAACAAAGGTGCAGTGAAGTGGCGCATGTGCCGTTTTATTTAAAGAATACAAATAAATGAAATATTTAAACCAAAATAAACGCTGCCCACAGAGCAAAATAAAACAATTAAACAAAATAAATCTCGAACACAATACTAACAAATATGATCCAGGTCATGCTGGGCAATCTCCTTCACTGATCCTAGATCGTTTTAAATGTATATTCTCCTCTCTCGCTCGCTCTCTTTCTCGTTCTCCTCCATACAGCCACAGTGAAGAGAGCTGCAGGTATTTATACAGGTGACCATCTCCCGATTAGCAACAAATGAATCACTTAATTAATTCGGGAGATGGCCACCTTCTGCACGGGGGGCTTCCCATCTACGCTGCAAAACAACAACAAAACTAAAACACAGCTACGCTGTCATACAATAAATAATAAACAAACAAAACACAAAGCGGTTCGCCGTCATCTATAAACAAAAGTAAATAATAAATAAACACAAAACACAGTACAGGGGCGGAGGGGAAGCCCCGTTCTAAAATAAACACTGTACAGGGCTGCTTACCCTGTTACAAAGGGCTAGAGGCTTTTATGCCAAGACTGGTCAAAGTGTGCATGTGGCAACAATATCCCAAGCACATCACAAATCTGGCCTGTATTTTACTCAAGATAGACCACCTTGAATCCTGTTTGAAGTATGCAAAAACACTCAGGAGATTCTGTAGCCGTGTGGCAAAAAGTTTGATGGTCTGACGAAACTACAATTGAACTTTTTGGCCTAAATGCAAAGCGTTATCTTTGGCACAAACCCAACACAGCCCATCATGCAAAGAACACCTTCCCTACTGTGAAGCATGGTGGTGGCAGCATCATGTTATGGGGATGTTTCTCATCGGCAGGGACTGGGGCACTTGTCAGGATAGAAGGGAAAATGAATGGAGCAAAGTGCAGAGAAGTCCTTGAGGAAAACCTGCTGCCCTCTGAAAGAAAGCTGAAACTGGGATGGATGTTCACCTTTCAGCATGATATGGACCCAAAGCACACAGCCAAAGCTACACTGGAGTGGCTAAGAAACAAAAAGTTAAATGTCCTTGAGCAGCCCAGTCAGCGCCACAACCTAATTCCAATCAAAAATTTGTGGCATGACTTGAAGATTGCTGTCCATCAATGCTCCCCAAGGAACTTGACAGAGCTTGAACAGTTTTGTAAAGAAGAATGGTCAAATATTGTCAAATCTAGGTGTGTAAAGTTGGTAGAAACCTATCCCAACAGATTCACAGCTGTAATTGCTGCCAAAGATGCTTCCAGTAAGTATTAACTCAGGGGGGTGGAGACTTATCCAATTATGATCTTTCAATTTTGTATTTTTAATATATCATTTTTTTTCTCAATAAAACCTTTTTTCCCTTAACAGTGTGGAGTATGGTGTGTAGATAAGTGGAAAAAAATCCTCATTTAAATGCATGAAACTCTGAGGCAATGTGAAAAAAGTTCAAGGGGGTGTAAACTTTCTATAGGCACTGTGTGTGTGTGTGTGTGTATATATATATATATATATATATATATATATATATATATATATATATATATATATATATATATATATATATCCCAATGGAAATTTATAATTTCTAGAAATGTCTTGAAAACAAAGAATTTTAGGAAATATCTTTTGTAGCAAAAGTTTTGCTTTTGTGGATGAGGAAAAAGTTACAAGAAATAGATGTCTACAACTATTTCAGCAATTTTTTTTTTTTTTTGCAAAACTTGAAAAATGCTCATTTAAAAGTATTTATACCCTTTGATGCTAGTGTTGTCTGCAAGGTGCTAGATATTTCAATATGATAATGCAGAACTTCATTCTAGAAAAGTCTAGAAAACGTTGATTGTAGGTGAACATTATTAGAGAGTAAAAGGATTATGCATAGGATGAGTTCTATCATTACCAGTAAGTCAATATGGGAAAAATTAAAGAGCTATCTGAAGAGTTTAGGCAGAAAAAATATTTATTTTCATAAAGCTGGAGAATGATACAAGTAGATTTTCAAGCATTTGAGTATCCCAATTTCGACTATTGTTTCTATTATCAAGAAGTCATGGCACTGTCACATGCACCCTCAGCCTGGAAGAAAGAAGGTTCTTTCACCAAGAACAAGTAGAAGAATTGTGAGGAAGGTTAATAACAATCTGAGATAAACTGCCAAAGATATTCAAAGTGAACTGGCTGCAAGTGGCACTGGGGTTTCCATTTCAACCGCAGGTCGAGTATTGCATGGTGAAGGTCTCAATGGTCGCAGACCAAGGAAAAAGCCACTCTTAGGAAAACGTCATGAGGACAATCACTTAAAGTTTGCAAAATTATATGAGTTCTGGTCAAAGATTTTGTGGAGTGATGAAACAAAAATTGAGGTATTTGGTCATGCTGAAAGTCGTAATGTTTGGAGAAAGTCTTATGAGGCGTAAAAAGAATATAATACCATACCCACTTTCATGCATGGAGGTGGTAATATCCTTCTATAGGGCTGTTTTTCCTCTAATTGCACAGGGAATTTAATTCCAACACATTGTAAAATGGATTCCAAAGCATACCAAAAGATGCTGGCCAATTATTTGAAACCCTCCACTAAAAACTGGCAACTGGATGTTCCAACACGACAACGATCCAAAGCACACATCAAAATCTACTTCAGAATGGTTAAAGAAGAATAAAATCAAGGTTCTGGAATGCCCTGGTCAAAGTCCTGATCTAAATCTGATTGAGAATCTTTGGTATGACTTGAAGAAAGCTGTGCACAAGAGAAGTCCTCGGAATTTGAATGAACTAGAACAATTTTGCATTGAAGAATGATCATAAATCACTAAAGAATCATGCCAAAAGCTCATTGACAAATATCCTAATTGTTTAAAAGAGGTTATTATTGATACAGTTGTCTCAACTAGCTATTAATTATTTTCCTTGTCAGGGTATGAATAATTTGAATTAACATTTTTTAATTTTTGCAAAAAAATTGCTGAAATAAATAATTGTAGACATCTATTTCTTGTCACTTTTTTTCCCTCATCCACAAATGCAAAACTTTTGCTACAAAAGATTTTTCCTGTGGAAGAGGCACTGCACATATCAGTTCTGTGGCAAGCCTGTGGAAGTGGAGCCATTGCAGAGATTAGTCCTGTGGAAGGAGAGCTGGACAGTTAAGGCTGGCGAGTGGCAGGAATAGCATAGACAGGAGAACAGAGAGTGTAGTTAAGCACTTAACAAAACAGAACCTACACTTTGCTATCACAGTGCACCAGGGGTGTCCAGTCATGGTCCTGTAGTGAAAAAAAATAAAACTGACAAATGGTTTTTGATTCAAAAACACTTTATATAGAAGAAAGGTATACCTCCAATCCAATCATATAAGCACAGGATTTAAACTGGCTTTGGACAAGGCCTCAGTACAGCTCAGCTGAGAAAGCACTGGTATCCATGGAGTCACAAAACTTTACAATGTTGGGTTTCCACTCTATCATTGCACACTCCCTCTGTGGGGGAAAAAAGGGGGGGGGGGGGGTTGCATACCACGTTGTACCTAGCAGGGCGCATCCATCTTATCTTTCAGTTCCCCTCCCCAATCTCACACTACTCTGCTAATCTCCTGCCTTTTGGCATTTAGCTCAGACAGCTATCTGTGACTGTAGGCGATGCTAAACTGCACGTAGCTGGTTTTACCAATGGAAAATAAAAGAACTCGAAACTTGCACAATACTGTATAGAAACTTAATATAAAAGCATATTAAAGCAACTGAATTAGTAAGCACATTAAAACTACTATAAAAACACATTCACACACAATTTAAACATAATGATTATAAAAGACACACACACATACACACACACACACACACACACACACACACACACACACACACACACATCTACAAAATGTAAAACTTATAATTAATAACATAATTAATATGTCATGCAGAAAGCCATCTCACTACAGACCTAGAGGTTTAACAGTTATAATGAAAAAATTTTAGGGTTTGGAGGGTGTTTAATTGAATCAATTAGACTAGGGTTGTAGTGGCCAGTAGTGAAAGGGTCATTTTTTGGACTCCCCTGCCCTAAACAAAGGGGCTGGCTCCTCTTTAATAGTTGTGGTCAGACTTGAATTGGCAATCAATTATCCAAATTGAGTCCAACGACATTCTGCACGTTTTGTATCCAACTTCATATGACTTCACCACAGCAACACTTACAATAACTGTAGTGATGTTCTAGAAATGAGGCCAGGCAGGATGCCTATAATGTGTCCAACCAGCTCATTTAATAGATTTTCCAGATGGGATAATAATTCAGGAACATATTATTATGTACATGTTTGATTAGCAACAGTTGCATTTCTGCTGGTACTAAACATAAATGAATTTGCAAGCAAACAAAAAATCTTAAAGGATAAAGCAATGCTCTTCACTGCAAACACAGTCTGTCTTTTTCCTGGAGGTGCTTACAGATAAAAGTACAGAACTTCAGTAAATGTGTCAGCTTGCTAAAGACTCTGTCACGCCCTTTCAACTTGAATACAGTGTGATGTCTTTCCCTGTTCAGCAGCTCTACTGTGTATTATAGAAAGTAGGTCCTGGTTTGACGTACGCGTGTTGTTATGTCTATTTAAGATTCTGTCATTTTAGGGTTTCTGAAAAAAAATTCAGTGTTTACATCCTGGCAACTTTCAATTTTTAGTCACGAAAAGAAATCATCTTCACAAGCAATTCTGTTACTACAGTTCTAGTATGTTCTCCTTGGTATCTGGCAATAATTAGACCAATGTGTGTCTGAGATTTGAAGACATCCTGTTTTAATCACAAGCTGAAGCTGAGGCTGTGTTTAACTTTTAGTCATAATAATAATAATAAAAAACAATAATGTTTGCATCTCTGTTGAACAGTAGAATGGTATTGTTCCCCCAAGCCACTAGACACTTGCCACATTACTCCAAATGAATGGATTTTCTGTAGTTGAACTTTTGTGGCTTTAGCTACAGAAAGAAACATGCAATGGAAAGTGTCTTGTGTCAGGGGTTGTGGGAATTTGACTGGGTAAATATAAATCCTTGGGATGGTTGCTGCCAGCTGCATAAGCCTCTTATAATGATCACACAGAGCTGGATATGGTGTTCAGTGACACGAGGGATAGCAAATCCTGCGCTCATTTTACAGTGCAACATAATAGCTATAGATAATGCAAGTTCATGCCTGCTCTGGCAATTTAAAAGCTGAATCTCGAGTGAGGAGGCAATGTTTTGTTACCATATTTATGTGGAGAATGCAGGATATCCTCTCGAACAGTAAAATGGCAAGCTGACCTCAAAAGGTTAAGAGGAGTTGAAGGATGAATAACTAATCGATACCAATGTTTTTTTTGTTTTTTTTTAATTGAAACTGGAAACCTTTATTGTTACATAAAATGTTATTTTGAAGGACACCGTTAGCCAATACAGCCCTTTCATAAACCACAGAACTGGCAGCATCACTCGTGAAAGACAGGTAGCCAGTCATGAGATTTATACAAAAACTGACAGCGTTAGTAAACACGGCTCCCTTAATTCTGACAGGTTCCGCACAGATGAAAAACATCACCCCTGTGTCAACCTGAAGGAGGGCATGCCACAGAAGGTGTACATTTAACCACCAAAATAAATGTTAAGAAAAAAACAAATAATAATTTGAATCAGCAAACATTTTAAGCCTCAGAAGAAATCTCCAATTGATGTCATATTGAGACCTCAAACAGTAAACCGAGGAATCTGTTAATTTCCTATCTCCGGGAATGAAGGTTTTGTGCTTTTCATCCCAGGGGTGACTTGGCATTTCAACCTGCATACCTCTGAAGCATTTATGACAGACCCTTTGATGCACTGCACAGTGTTTTGTCACTGATAAAAAATGCCCGAGCCCATTCTAGGCCACCCACACGCAAGTGTATATATGTACAAGGAGATGAGATCAATCTAGTAATGCATAAAAAATGACTGGATACATGCCCAAGTGAGTTCACCAGGCGCTGAAGACTGTGATTGGTTTAAGTTCACCATTCATCTTTCAGTCATGGTGTGATTGAGCAGGATATTTAGCATCTGTTTGATTTAATAATACATAAACAAACACCTGTTTGATGTAATATTACATTAAACCATACTTCACACACCCACACACACACTCACACACACACCGTCACACCCACTCACACACATACTGACACACACACACACACACACACACACACCAACACATCCACTCACACACATACTGACATACAGACACATATATATTGGTGTACTACTGTATTAAACCATACTTAACATACACATACACACATACGGACACACACATATATATATATATAGACTACATTAAACATTATGATTTTTGCACACCCAGCTAGATATATTTTTTATTATCTTAATCCTCCAGTCTGCTAATAAAGGACATCATCAAGTGTGCACATGTTTTAAAATGACTAACATTAAATCATGTTGTATCCAACCTAATAACCAGCAAACATTGATTGCACTCTGCAGCAGCAGGAGCAAACAACAGGACACTTATCTTCCATAATCAGCCTGCCCATATATACTGTAGGTGCTAAACTAAGTCTGCGTGAGTGTGTGAGTGAGAGTAGATTACTGACAATTTGTTGTCTACCCTAATTCAATAAACCTCTAAATAGGATATTTTATTCTTTTTTTTTCCTCAGGCTAATTAAATTATTGTCTCTGGAACAGCACTTCTCTCAATGATCTATCAGTCATTTATTTTAGAGGCCTTTTCTTCATTATCGTCTGAAAATAAAATGGGGCTGCTGTCTGTTACTAAGAATACAGATGCTTAGATTCTTGTGAAAAAAAGTAAATAGTAGTGACAGAGGTCTTGTGCTGAGGAGAATAGGAGCACCATTTCCAACTCATTTATTTACTAATGACAATAATCTAAGTAGGAGGAGTGGCAAACACTGTTGCAGCAGCAAAGGTCATTCAAAATGATCTGGACAAGATTCAGAACTGGGCAGACACATGGCAAATGACATTTAATAGAGAAAAGTGGAAGGTACTGCACGCAGGAAATAAAAATGTACATTATAAATATCATATGGTAAATACTGAAATTGGAGAAGGAATCTATGAAAAAGACCTAGGAGTGTTTGTTGGCTCAGAAATGTCTTCATCTAGACAACGTGGGGAAGCTATAAAAAAGGCTAACAAGATGCTTGGATACATTGTGAAAAGTGTTGAATTTAAATCAAGGGAAGTAATGTTAAAACTGTACAATGCACTAGTAAGACCTCATCTTGAATATTGTGGCAGTTCTGGTCACCTCGCTATAAAAAAGATATTGCTGCTCTAGAAAGAGTGCAAAGAAGAGCGACCAGAATTATTCCGGGCTTAAAAGGCATGTCATATGCAGACAGGCTAAAAGAATTGAATCTGTTCAGTCTTGAACAAAGAAGACTACGTGGCGACCTAATTCAAGCATTCAAAATTCTAAAAGGTATTGACAGTGTCGACCCAAGGGATTTTTTCAGCCTGAAAAAAGAAACCAGGGGTCACAAATGGAGATTAGACAAAGGGGCATTCAGAACAGAAAATAGGAGGAACTTTTTTACATAGAGAATTGTGAGGGTCTGGAATCAACTCCCCAGTAATGTTGTTGAAGCTGACACCCTGGGATCCTTCAAGAAGCTGCTTGATGAGATTCTGGGATCAATAAGCTACTAACAACTAAACGAGCAAGATGGGCCGAATAGCCTCCTCTCGTTTGCAAACTTTCTTATGTTCTAATGTTCTAAGGTTTTTCATGCAATAGTGAACATTTTTAAAAAATTTACAGAGTAGCTGAATACCATAAAAACGTTTCAGTGCGAGTAAAATATATCTGTCTGTGTATATGCATATGTACATTTATGTGTATATGTGAGATAATTCAAAAACAGCAAACTTCTTTATATCCAAGGAGATCAGGATCAGAATACTCATCAAACCATGCATCACTACCAGCAATATTGTATTACACCGGAGATATACAACAGGTGTACAAAAAGACAAAACAAAAACACAGGAAAAAACACAACTACAAAATAAAAGGTGCTGTTAAGATGGCTAGGGCTGTTCCTCAATTCTAGGAGGTCCCGCTGACACACACTCCTATACTAAGTGGGATTAAAATCCCTAAACTAATCTCTACTCTGCTACGAATTCAAGCCCTCGATCCCAGTTCCAGTTTGGTTTCCTGCATAGACGACAGGTTTGTTGTCTGGGGTAGTATGGACCGTCCTGGTAGCCTCCAGCCTCCAGGTATGTCAGCTGACCTCTTTTATTGCGAGACTGTCTTCCGGGATATACGCTCACCAGCCGGTCAAACCTTGGTTGCAATTCCCTGTAAACAAACTCAGTTGGCAGTGTGTCTCAGGTGGAGCACCTGGCTCTGTAATAACTATTTACATGAAAACAAATAAACACAACAAAGGAAAAATGTAACAAAATACACAAATTAAACTATATAGAGCCTCAGCCCTGCCACAGAGACACAGACATTGTATTAGAGAAATCCAAAGCCCGGCCTATTTGCCACTGAAAGCTTAGCCCCCCTGGGACTCAAGTCAATACTCTGGGTAGATTAACAGGCCAAGTCAAGTAACTTCAGGATACGTCTGAACCAGAGTGCTTTGAAGTCTTTTTAAGTGATCAGTAAAATATTGAAATCAAATATTTTTATCAACAGGAAGCCAATGTAGATTCTGTAACACTGGGAGTTGAGTCAGGGTGCAGCACTGTTAAACCAACTGAAGCCCAACGTCCACTAATGAGGGAACAGAACAATAAATCATAACTCCAGAACGTGAATTAGAATTTCACCCATAGTGCTGCAGCTGACAGCAAAGCCTAGCTAGGACTCTCTAATCATAAAAAGAGACCCACAAGATAGCACAGGTAAGCTTCAAAGCTCCTAATCAAAGCCAACACCTCAACGTCCCGCTGCCAAAAAACAAAACCAATCTGCGTACAACATGAACCACAACGTTAAGAGCTTTCAATGTTTGCTTTTGAATATATTATTATTATTATTATTATTATTATTATTATTATTATTATTATTATATACATATTGTTTTTCAAATTATTTATCTCTATCTTAATTTTCGCCCTGGTTCATTTATTATAGAGACTGTCTAGTAAGATACTTTAAATGTACCTATCATGTCTTTGAACTCCTTAACTCCAGAAAACAGCCCCAAAGTGTTTTATGGTGTGGCTTCTTAGGGAATTACAGTAGGTAATCATGTTGGTGTAACACACAGCTATGATATACATTTCTTATTATTTTTCTACATTGATTCACCTTGTAATCATACAGTATGTATTCACAACACAGTGAGCTTCACCAGGGAGTAGTGTGCAGTGTCAGGCAGCAGGAGGACCGCATTGATTGATGAAATCAGAGGGGGCTGGGAAAGCTGTTCCAATGCATTTGCAAGTGAAACGTGTGCCGATTGTTCTGTGAGGGGAAAAAACACTGGAAAATGAAGAATGGATGGGAGGTAGCCTAATACTCCCTTCCAAATTGTAAATCCTGTAAATTAATTGGGAAGATTTTAAAGCAATTACTGAGATATTGTGTTTTGTCGAGTTTTTAAAAACATTTTATAAACCCCCCCCCCCCCCCTCCCCCTTATATATTCTTCTAGAAACAGAACACCCCACACGCTTGTGTTCAATACCCCAGTTAATTATATCAGTGGAGGTGGACAAATAACACACAAGACCCCTTATGGTCCTTTGGCCAAAGCTCAAAATTAAAAATACATTTTAAAAAAAACCTTAAAGGCAGTTTCTTAAAATTAAAAGAGACAATTGGGAAACTTGAAGCCACATATTTCTGGTAACACTGTTGCTGGCTGATCTAAAGCATCACTTGCCCTGCTCAGCTCAGCAGACCACATCATTCTCACTGTATGTTAAATACAAGCATTTATTATTATTATTATTATTATTATTATTATTATTATTATTATTATTATTATTATTATTATTATTATTATTTATTTATTTCTTAGCAGACGCCTTACCCAGGGCGACTTACAGTTGTATAAAAAAAAAAATTATATCAATAATTACAGTACAATTAAGAGCAAGATACAAAATACATTGACTTCAGTCCTAATAAGAGAAAATACAAAACACAGTATGATTTAATATTTAGTGAACATCTGCCACTAATTAATATGAAAAAATATACAATTTCTGGTGGTTTAACACACAGTCTTCATAAAAAACAAAAAAGCATTTCAACAATTTCAAATATTAAAAGTCTGTAAAAATAGAACTAATTACAAATGTATATATATATATATATTAATTGATTGAAAACCATTACACAGTAATTAAGCTGTATTATAAAATCAATAGCCTGAAAAGAATATTATTTCCTACATCTGTTGAAGAACTTTTTGGCAACACATCATGGTCAAGAAAAAGGAGTTGAATTCATATGTGAGAAAAGCACTTGTAGCAAACTACAACAAAGGAAACTACAGAACTACGAACAATATCAAAGCCACATGGAATACAAAAAATCCACAATCAGAGCAATAATCAAGTACCGCAGAACAAATTTCAGTGAAATGCTTGAAAGAAGTGGCCATTCAAAGAAAATTACAGGTACAGCAGGTAGGAGAATTCTCAGAGCAGCTAAACAAAATCCAAAATTTAAAGCTGGGGACTTAAAGAAAGATTTGAAAGCATCAGGCATAATAATGCATGAAAGAACTGAACACAGAATACATGTAAACCTCACTGCAAACCACTTTTTAAATAAAATTCTTAAACAAACCGTGTAAACAAGCCAAGAAATATGAACAGGAATCTGGAGCATTCTTCAACAAAATGCTTTGGTCTGATATAGTCTAGAATAAAAATTTTCCCCAAAAATGGACCACAGTATGTTTGGAGTAAAAAAAAAAAAAAAAAAAAAAAAAAAAAAGGAAAGCCTTCAATGAAGAAAGCATCATACCTACAGTTAAAGGTGATCATGATTCAATCAGGATATGGGGGTGTTTAGCAGTGAAGGGACTGGAGACATTTGATGTGATTGAAGATCGAATGAATGCAGCCATGCATCACTTTATATTATATAAAGTACAACAATATCATCTCCTTGTAGGCTGATTGTCAGACAGTTCATCAGACTTATAAATAAATAAATAAATAAATTGTAAATGTGTATACCAGGGGTGTCCATTCCCAGTCCCTCCAGGAGGGTCATCAGGTGCTGTTCATGTGAACCCCATGCAGCTGTACAGGACTCTGATTGGGTGAGGAACGTGACAATCTATTACATTGTTGTTAGTTAAAGGTCAGTGTGGGCTGATTGGTCGAAGCCTCACATACTTGTAACTTTGTGTTTTCTGGGTCTGGGTCTGAGGGGATAAAAAGGGGTGCATCAGGTGTGTGAGTGTGTGTGTGGATTCAGAGTGGAGAATGGAGTGCTGTGAGCCGTGCTACTTGCTGTGTAAATCTGCTGCTGCAAGAGGCTGTCGGCTATTGAACCATGCTCCGTCAAGAATGCGTGCTAGCAATTTCATCCAGTGCTACAATATATTAATGAATAAATCAAAACCTGAGACATACAGTTTAGTGATAGGTACCTGTCGGACGTATTTTTTTCTTTAGATAAAGAATGCTACATATATGTAAATTATTCAAGTCATAACGAACAAAAAATGACCTTGTTCTCATAAACGTAATAGATCAATAGCGAAACAACCAGCGGTGCTTGTATTATAATAACAGTAATTGTTTTGGAAATACTAATTCATTAAATAAAAATATACAGTACAAATTACAAGAGCGAACGCATTGTCCATGGATTAATTGGAAGAAAAATACTACTACTACTACTACTACTAATAATAATAATAATAATAATAATAATAATAATAATAATGAAACATCCTTGAGCCACTGTCTACAGAACAGGAACGACGCCGTGTTGAGTGGTAATTAGCTCGCGTGTTTATACATTAAGCTGATCGGTCAGAAATTGCTTTGGACCCAAAAAAAAAAAAAAAGTGACCAATTTAATACAAAGAATGAGACACGTATTTATACAATGACTGATGTAGCTGTAAACATGTTTTTTTAAGTCATTATTTGTCGTTTACAGTACCTACAGTAAAATAATAATAGTAATTGCATAGAAACGGGTATCCATCCCATGGGGTTCTCTCTCTCTCTCTCTCTCTCTCTCTCTCTCTCTCTCTCTCTCTCTCTCTCTCTCTCCTCATCAGCAGAAGCTCCCAATACACTTACGTGTAACCTGCTCTAGAGCAGCTAAATCAGTCGCCGCAGCAGCATATCTGTGGCTTGTAAGGAAGTCATAGGCTCTGCTGCTGCTAGCAAGCTTGCCAGTTTTTACCACATTTAGTATCAGCTTTTGCTCTAATAATTGTACAATTTTCCTTATCAAAGAGAGTCAGGGCGCTGCCAAGAATGCAGGATTCGTACCCTAATTCTTGCTATTTGGAATATCTAAGATCTTGGATTTGACAATATCTGCACCTGCTAGAAAGTTAGTGTTTTCCTGGATTGTGATGGGCTATCCTGATTGAGCTGGGATCTTACAGATGAAAGGGTTGGTGACACTCGCACACTAGAACCAATTGCTGTTTGGAGCAGAGACGAGAGAAAGGAGAGAGGAATATCCTTTGTATGTTTACATCCCTTAAAGAAATCCCTGCGTTTTATCATCACATCACCGCTGATATTTTCTTACCCTAGAAGGTGCAAGAGGGAAGCGCCATTGAAGGAAAACTGTTACTTAACGTGATATCCTTAAAGAAAGGCACTGCTGCATCTCTAGGTGAAGGTGTTTATTGTATTGCAGTTATACTCGTATTGTTATTTGGGTCTCCTGGATCCACGTTAATAAAGCCTATCTGCAATGCCAGAGCAGTGAAAGGGCGGCTCTGTTCAATCGCCCCGTTCAGATAGCATGGCTCCACCCCAGAGGAAATGCAGATCGAAGATGTTTGCGGTATCGGGATGCATGTTGCTGCTTGCCTTGTGGTATGGACCTGTATTTGCTTCGGTACCCAGGGAGAGGACTGGCCACAGCGGGCACAACGCCGGGTACACGAGTGACGGCAAGCAGTTGCCCATCATGGTACTGATGCCGATGAATGAGACAGCGCCTATGAGCAACATCGGTCAGGGGATCCACCCGGCTGTCATGCTAGCTATTCAGCACATTAACGAGTCCAAGCTGTATTCTTTCTCGTTGATCCCCGAAATTTACGACACAGAGGTAACCGGCAGTATTTTGGTCTTTATGGAGTTGCTGTTTATTGGTGGTCAACATTATGTCAACACGATAAGCTGGTGGAGGGCAGTGCATTATTATACTGTGAAGTCGTAGTGTTGCAGGTGCTGTCCATTATAATTCCGAGATGGGTCCAGATTACCTGTGCAGTCGTTATTTTACACATACACGGTACTCCTTGTATTGCATATCCTAGTATTATGTAATACACTCTATTAATTCAATAGATTGATAGTGCACAACACAAAAACAAACATTTATTGCAACAAGCATAACTAAAATAAGACGACAAGGGTGTAGATTTGTTTTAGGATTTGAGTGCTGTAGAAATAAAAAAAAAAAAAAAAAGCCTTGATCATTCTCATTTTATTTGACGACTGTTAGTATGGTTTATGACTTTCTCTATCAATAAAATGTATAAGAAAACATTGATTTGCAGTCCTTGACCATTGCGCATACTTCAGAGAATGCCCCTCACGCACCGTGCAGTTATGCAAGCATTGGCGTTACGATTCCACTGGTCTTTGGTTAATCAATGTAATGAAATGATACAATTTTACAAAAAAAAAAAAAAAAAAAAAAAAAAAAAAAAAAACGGCAAATACTCACTGGGAACTTCTCGTTGACGCTGGCTGCACTTTATTACAAAAGAAGACAACATATTGAATCTCTTTGCAATAAAAGAAAGGGGGGGGGGATATATTCGTGCAGTAATCAGATAAACAGACATTAATAATTGCTTACAAGCATGTTTACTATAGAAATACAAAAATATGTTGGAATTATAACCTTTGATTTATGTATCTATGCAGAACTTCTACAGGTCTTCGCTGCTCTCAAATTCAACAATAATGTCAGTTTTGCTTTTGGCTTGAGATAGGGCATCTTATGCAGGTAATACATGCTATTTGGAAAGATGGAATAGGAATTTGTCTACAAAATTCTAAGGCTTTTTTTTTTTTTTTTTTTTTTTAAGTGTTACATGGGGGCTGTTGATTTTCTGTTTTACCTGAAGAGGGCAGTAATTTCTTATTCCAAATAGCATCATGCAGTTTTTCTGGGATTCCTCAAGCTAGCAAATTAAAACACACATAAGGGTTTTGTAATTATTTTAATTACTTCTAAGGTTTATCAGCTTGTCCATGTCTTTATCAGGAGCTGAGTGGTATATGCTTAAAATAATAATAATACCTGTTAAATTCAGGCGGACAGATTCGAAAATGTGGCAGTGTCATGTAGCATAGACTGGAGAAGCTAGTTTGCTATGGAGTATGAATATGAATGTGCAATGGTTGTAGATCCTTCTATTTAACAATGTGATATGCAACAAATGGTAGCATTACCCATGGATCTGCTGTAGCTTAATTATCCAGGGGGGAAATACTCAACACAAGAGTGTGGGTACTCATATAAGCAGACAGTTGGAGTAGACTTGTGTTTTGTTTGGTTTTTATTTTCCTACACTAAACATTACAATTTAGACAATTTGAGTGCCAGTGAATAAATATCGATTACCAACTCACCAGAAACAAGGAAGATGAAAATACTGAGTGTTTGTTAGATATAATGACAAGCATTAATAAATATTACCCTATGCAGTAACTGCTGTTTAGAGGGAGTTTTGTATCCTAACAAAAGGTGTGATGTTGTAAAGAAACTGGTATAAACAAACAAAAAAAAAAAACGCATGAACAAATGAACACATTTTACAAAACGGTCCAAATGAAACAATACACAATAAGGGCTGAAATACCCCTCTATTTTGTAATGTAACAGGCACCCTTTGGTAGGTGTTTGCCCCTCTTAAAAGATAAAATACACTTTACGTGAATAAAATTTTAATCTGCCATAGTATCACAGAAGAGACTTTTGGGTAGGGATGAAAGTCTGGGATCTTAAAAAAATAAATAATTTATTATTGAGATCGAGAGCTTTCTTACACGTTGGACAAGTAGTGGAAGTGTGTCAGTGTTGCACATACCGTGCACCTTCTTCAATTGATTTTCCATCATCCCCCACACACTTCCTGGCAAACAGCTTTGAGAAGTTTTTTCAGTTTTTTAAATTATTTATAAAACTAAAAGTTCAATTTTTTTAATAATGCTATTTCCAGATTTTTTCAATCTAATAGAATTTGCTTTCAATATAGCTACCGACAGTGGTTCTCAAACATACAATACCCTAAGCTAAGGTATACAGCTATCCCATTAACCGCAGGCAGGCGCATCACACAAGGGGAGGCAATCCATACACAGGTGGAGGGCTGGCGCGAACCCGGGACCGCTTGCACTTAAGCCACTGTACAAAAGAGCCGGCATACACTATATTACTAACATAGTCAAGTTTCAATCACATGCTGCACAATTCCCATTTAAACGATTTCCACTGCTGTTATATCATTATATTATATGTAAAACTGCAATATTAAAAAAAAATTTAGACACAAAAAGTAGACTTCAGGCATTTTTTTTTTTAAATCCCTGCTATTGTAGTTTATTTGCAGTGATGTGGCAAAAGGCTTATTTTTTCAAAGTAATAGCATTATTGGGGTTTATGTATGTTTTTTTTTTATTTCAATATTTGGTGAATCAAATCACGGCTTGTATAAATCTCACCGCTGTTTTCCCCTGCGGTAATTATCGACCCCTTTATTAACATCACTAAATACTGTAGAAGCTATAATAACCTTACAGTGAACAGAGGTTCCCCTAATCTAGTTGTTAAGATAGGAAGTGATGTAGGTGGCCTGCGACATTTAAGCTTTTTAAAGAGAAATGCGTTCATTAACCACCTCATCGACTCAATTTCAAACCATTAACGGGTTGATTTAATTAACACGTTTTGTTTGAGAATCACTTGCTGCTGAAGTACTCGTTACTGCACCACGAGTTCAATACAATAACACTGGTGTTTGAGAATCGCTTGCTGCTAAAGCTCTCGTTACTGCACCACGAGTTCAATACAATAACACTGGTGTTTGAGAATCACTTGCCGCTAAAGCTCTCGTTACTGTACCACGAGTTCGATACAGTAACACTGGTGTTTGAGAATCGCTTGCTGCTAAAGCTGTCGTTACTGCACCACGAGTTCAATACAATAACACTGGTGTTTGAGAATCGCTTGCTGCTAAAGCTGTCGTTACTGCACCACGAGTTCGATACAGTAACACTGGTGTTTGAGAATCACTTGCTGCTAAAGCTCTCGTTACTGCACCACAAGTTCAATACAGTAACACTGGTGTTTGAGAACCACTTGCTGCTGAAGCTCTCGTTACTGCACCACGAGTTCAATACAATAACACTGGTGTTTGAGAATCGCTTGCTGCTAAAGCTGTCGTTACTGCACCACGAGTTCGATACAATAACACTGGTGTTTGAGAATCACTTGCTGCTAAAGCTCTCGTTACTGCACCACGAGTTCAATACAGTAACACTGGTGTTTGAGAATCGCTTGCTGCTAAAGCTCTCGTTACTGCACCACGAGTTCAATACAATAACACTGGTGTTTGAGAATCACTTGCTGCTAAAGCTCTCGTTACTGCACCACGAGTTCAATACAATAACACTGGTGTTTGAGAATCGCTTGCTGCTAAAGCTCTCGTTACTGCACCACGAGTTCAATACAATAACACTGGTGTTTGAGAATCACTTGCTGCTAAAGCTCTCGTTACTGCACCACGAGTTCAATACAATAACACTGGTGTTTGAGAATCGCTTGCTGCTAAAGCTCTCGTTACTGCACCACGAGTTCAATACAATAACACTGGTGTTTGAGAATCGCTTGCTGCTAAAGCTCTCGTTACTGCACCACGAGTTCAATACAATAACACTGGTGTTTGAGAATCGCTTGCTGCTAAAGCTCTCGTTACTGCACCACGAGTTCAATACAATAACACTGGTGTTTGAGAATCGCTTGCTGCTAAAGCTCTCGTTACTGCACCACGAGTTCAATACAATAACACTGGTGTTTGAGAATCGCTTGCTGCTAAAGCTCTCGTTACTGCACCACGAGTTCAATACAATAACACTGGTGTTTGAGAATCGCTTGCTGCTAAAGCTCTCGTTACTGCACCACGAGTTCAATACAATAACACTGGTGTTTGAGAATCGCTTGCTGCTAAAGCTCTCGTTACTGCACCACGAGTTCAATACAATAACACTGGTGTTTGAGAATCGCTTGCTGCTAAAGCTCTCGTTACTGCACCACGAGTTCAATACAATAACACTGGTGTTTGAGAATCGCTTGCTGCTAAAGCTCTCGTTACTGCACCACGAGTTCAATACAATAACACTGGTGTTTGAGAATCGCTTGCTGCTAAAGCTCTCGTTACTGCACCACGAGTTCAATACAATAACACTGGTGTTTGAGAATCGCTTGCTGCTAAAGCTCTCGTTACTGCACCACGAGTTCAATACAATAACACTGGTGTTTGAGAATCGCTTGCTGCTAAAGCTCTCGTTACTGCACCACGAGTTCAATACAATAACACTGGTGTTTGAGAATCACTTGCTGCTAAAGCTCTCGTTACTGCACCACGAGTTCAATACAATAACACTGGTGTTTGAGAATCGCTTGCTGCTAAAGCTCTCGTTACTGCACCACGAGTTCAATACAATAACACTGGTGTTTGAGAATCGCTTGCTGCTAAAGCTCTCGTTACTGCACCACGAGTTCAATACAATAACACTGGTGTTTGAGAATCGCTTGCTGCTAAAGCTCTCGTTACTGCACCACGAGTTCAATACAATAACACTGGTGTTTGAGAATCACTTGCTGCTAAAGCTCTCGTTACTGCACCACGAGTTCAATACAATAACACTGGTGTTTGAGAATCGCTTGCTGCTAAAGCTCTCGTTACTGCACCACGAGTTCAATACAATAACACTGGTGTTTGAGAATCACTTGCTGCTAAAGCTCTCGTTACTGCACCACGAGTTCAATACTAACACTGGTGTTTGAGAATCACTTGCTGCTAAAGCTCTCGTTACTGCACCACGAGTTCAATACAATAACACTGGTGTTTGAGAATCGCTTGCTGCTAAAGCTCTCGTTACTGCACCACGAGTTCAATACAATAACACTGGTGTTTGAGAATCGCTTGCTGCTAAAGCTCTCGTTACTGCACCACGAGTTCAATACAATAACACTGGTGTTTGAGAATCGCTTGCTGCTAAAGCTCTCGTTACTGCACCACGAGTTCAATACAATAACACTGGTGTTTGAGAATCACTTGCTGCTAAAGCTCTCGTTACTGCACCACGAGTTCAATACAATAACACTGGTGTTTGAGAATCACTTGCTGCTAAAGCTCTCGTTACTGCACCACGAGTTCAATACAATAACACTGGTGTTTGAGAATCGCTTGCTGCTAAAGCTCTCGTTACTGCACCACGAGTTCAATACAATAACACTGGTGTTTGAGAATCACTTGCTGCTAAAGCTCTCGTTACTGCACCACGAGTTCAATACAATAACACTGGTGTTTGAGAATCACTTGCTGCTAAAGCTCTCGTTACTATACCACGAGTTCAATACAATAACACTGGTGTTTGAGAATCACTTGCTGCTAAAGCTCTCGTTACTGCACCACGAGTTCAATACAATAACACTGGTGTTTGAGAATCGCTTGCTGCTAAAGCTCTCGTTACTGCACCACGAGTTCAATACAATAACACTGGTGTTTGAGAATCGCTTGCTGCTAAAGCTCTCGTTACTGCACCACGAGTTCAATACAATAACACTGGTGTTTGAGAATCACTTGCTGCTAAAGCTCTCGTTACTGCACCACGAGTTCAATACAATAACACTGGTGTTTGAGAATCGCTTGCTGCTAAAGCTCATTGTAACACTGTTTGAAATCGCTTGCTGCTAAAGCTCTCGTTACTGCACCACGAGTTCAATACAATAACACTGGTGTTTGAGAATCGCTTGCTGCTAAAGCTCTCGTTACTGCACCACGAGTTCAATACAATAACACTGGTGTTTGAGAATCGCTTGCTGCTAAAGCTCTCGTTACTGCACCACGAGTTCAATACAATAACACTGGTGTTTGAGAATCACTTGCTGCTAAAGCTCTCGTTACTGCACCACGAGTTCAATACAATAACACTGGTGTTTGAGAATCACTTGCTGCTAAAGCTCTCGTTACTGCACCACGAGTTCAATACAATAACACTGGTGTTTGAGAATCACTTGCTGCTAAAGCTCTCGTTACTGCACCACGAGTTCAATACAATAACACTGGTGTTTGAGAATCGCTTGCTGCTAAAGCTCTCGTTACTGCACCACGAGTTCAATACAATAACACTGGTGTTTGAGAATCGCTTGCTGCTAAAGCTCTCGTTACTGCACCACGAGTTCAATACAATAACACTGGTGTTTGAGAATCGCTTGCTGCTAAAGCTCTCGTTACTGCACCACGAGTTCAATACAATAACACTGGTGTTTGAGAATCGCTTGCTGCTAAAGCTCTCGTTACTGCACCACGAGTTCAATACAATAACACTGGTGTTTGAGAATCGCTTGCTGCTAAAGCTCTCGTTACTGCACCACGAGTTCAATACAATAACACTGGTGTTTGAGAATCGCTTGCTGCTAAAGCTCTCGTTACTGCACCACGAGTTCAATACAATAACACTGGTGTTTGAGAATCGCTTGCTGCTAAAGCTCTCGTTACTGCACCACGAGTTCAATACAATAACACTGGTGTTTGAGAATCGCTTGCTGCTAAAGCTCTCGTTACTGCACCACGAGTTCAATACAATAACACTGGTGTTTGAGAATCGCTTGCTGCTAAAGCTCTCGTTACTGCACCACGAGTTCAATACAATAACACTGGTGTTTGAGAATCGCTTGCTGCTAAAGCTCTCGTTACTGCACCACGAGTTCAATACAATAACACTGGTGTTTGAGAATCGCTTGCTGCTAAAGCTCTCGTTACTGCACCACGAGTTCAATACAATAACACTGGTGTTTGAGAATCGCTTGCTGCTAAAGCTCTCGTTACTGCACCACGAGTTCAATACAATAACACTGGTGTTTGAGAATCGCTTGCTGCTAAAGCTCTCGTTACTGCACCACGAGTTCAATACAATAACACTGGTGTTTGAGAATCGCTTGCTGCTAAAGCTCTCGTTACTGCACCACGAGTTCAATACAATAACACTGGTGTTTGAGAATCACTTGCTGCTAAAGCTCTCGTTACTGCACCACGAGTTCAATACAATAACACTGGTGTTTGAGAATCGCTTGCTGCTAAAGCTCTCGTTACTGCACCACGAGTTCAATACAATAACACTGGTGTTTGAGAATCGCTTGCTGCTAAAGCTCTCGTTACTGCACCACGAGTTCAATACAATAACACTGGTGTTTGAGAATCGCTTGCTGCTAAAGCTCTCGTTACTGCACCACGAGTTCAATACAATAACACTGGTGTTTGAGAATCACTTGCTGCTAAAGCTCTCGTTACTGCACCACGAGTTCAATACAATAACACTGGTGTTTGAGAATCGCTTGCTGCTAAAGCTCTCGTTACTGCACCACGAGTTCAATACAATAACACTGGTGTTTGAGAATCACTTGCTGCTGAAGCTCTCGTTACTGCACCACGAGTTCAATACAATAACACTGGTGTTTGAGAATCACTTGCTGCTAAAGCTCTCGTTACTGTTCAATACAATAACACACCACGAGTTCAATACAATAACACTGGTGTTTGAGAATCGCTTGCTGCTAAAGCTCTCGTTACTGCACCACGAGTTCAATACAATAACACTGGTGTTTGAGAATCACTTGCTGCTGAAGCTCTCGTTACTGCACCACGAGTTCAATACAATAACACTGGTGTTTGAGAATCGCTTGCTGCTAAAGCTCTCGTTACTGCACCACGAGTTCAATACAATAACACTGGTGTTTGAGAATCACTTGCTGCTGAAGCTCTCGTTACTGCACCACGAGTTCGATACAGTAACACTGGTGTTTGAGAATCACTTGCTGCTAAAGCTCTCGTTACTGCACCACAAGTTCGATACAGTAACACTGGTGTTTGAGAATCCTGCCCATATAGCTTGGTAACAAACATGTTAATAAAATGGACAGTAAGTGTTGCTGTAGCGTTATAAACCAAGTGTAAAGAGCAATAAAATAAATGATTCCTTTTGAACTCATGAACCAGATTGGGTGATCCTATTACCTCAATCTTAAATTTTTTATGAACTTGATGCTAGTTATCACAGAAATCGCTACAAACTTTAAAAACACTTGTTTCTCAGGCTGAACTTTTGTTTTTAATAAACAGTCTGTCATTAGACAGTACATCAGCACAGACGACACACTGAGGACGAGGTTCATCTGCAGGGCCAACAAAGAGAAATCCAGTTTCCGGTAACTTTATTCATATTTACTTTTTTTGGTGTTTCGATGATGATGCACCTGTACAATCTTTTGTCATGCAACATGAATCGATTCGTTATGTACTAAACAAGAGTGCAATGCGGTGGGTACAGGAACTGAATCTTAAACACAAAATCACCTATCATTGGATTTCTGCATTATTAAGCATGATTTTCCTGACTATCATAGGTAAACAAAAAAATCTAAAGAATTGTTGAGTTTCTAAACTTCACATTTATACTTTATTTTGAAATGTTTTATTATGGCTATAATTACTGTATTATTAGAACGTTCAACGCGCCCCCACCCCACCCTACAAAGTTTGACACTCCCCCCCAGGGGGGCGCAGCTACCTTGTTGAGAGCCTCTAATCTAATCCCTTCTCATCAATTTGCATGCAAGAACAGAGCTTTCTTGCATTGCATTTCATTGAAAAACAGTATCATTTCCCCAGATTTAAATTGAGCATAAATAGACTGATCCTATCTCAAGCCCCTCAATCTGAATTTCAAGGTAGTATTTAATATGCATTTATTTTCTCCCAGAGAACCGAACAAAAACAAATTGCAATGGTGACCTGTGAGCTGGGATTGTATTGAGCCGGTATAAATAATCAGCCCTAGGCGGCTCTTGATCCCTTAATCATACTCAGCAGTCTCTGAGGTACAGGGCCCCTTGTGGGCCGGGACAGCAGCAACAGGAGATCCAGCTTAAGAAGAGGCTTTAAGGACCGCTGCCCCTAGAGAGACCGAGAACCAAGGGAGACACTTTACCAGAGAGAGAGACAGAGGCGATAAGATGGCCGTCAGGAGACAAGCTACAAAGATGTTTGCCTTCTTCTTCCTCCTGAGAGAGCCTATATTTTGTGAATGCCTCTACTCCTTCCCTGTCATGTGGCTCATGCCAGTGAGCACCTTTCCTGGCCGTGCCAATCTCACTGCAGAGGTCATGCCCGCCATTCACCTTGCTCTGCACCATCTGAGGAAACACCCCTCTGCCCTCAAGGACTGTGGAATCCAATTTTATCTGGAGGATACCCAGGTAACCTTTCACTTTGCTATTAGTGACTTGTAGATGGTACATTGCGAGGAAGTGACAGCTGCTGTGAGACTATAGGAATACACACAGACACACTTATATAGGTAGTCTATACAAACACATGTATGCACACACATGCACTGCAGCATTGGTGAGGAAGTTATGTGGCTGACCTGTCAAATATTCATAATCTGTCAAATTTAGTTTTTCCACATCAATGAGAAAGCTGTTCCTTTCTCCAGAGACAAAGCGAACGCAAAAGGAAGATTGTATTCCCTATTGCTTTGCTTTCTTACTCCTTGCTAATCTCTGAAGCCTTTTAAACGATAATAAATAGCTCTAATGACAGGCTTTTATGAAATAGTCAATTTACCTTATAAAATTAATAATTACGCTTAAAATTAGGAGAGTTTCCCTAAATGTACAATGCAAAGAGAGTGCATGTATATATCATCTTGTATATGTTTTTAATGTCTTTAAAAACATACTCTAGAAGTCAAGCATTGTGCATTCTATTGATGTGTGGATGTGTGTGTGTTTGTAATGCATTTGTCTTATAATGCTGCATCTTTTAATAGATTAGAGCAATTCAATAAACTGCAGTATTATTTTGGAGATAGCTTATCCTAAACTGTAGATGCCTTTCATTTGGTTATAATTCAGTTAATTATGGGGTTAATTGTATGTGTTTGCTTGACAAACAGATAGGCATTTTGCTTGTGATATTTAATCAAAGGCTAAACATAACAGACTGTCCAGCACATTTTTCAGATAACTTTTGAACCTTGGTTTAATGGATATCCCACATTCTGAAGATGATAAAGTTTTGAGTCTTGAATTGAGTGCTGATACCCGTTGGCAACTAGACATAATGCAGTTTTAGGCTATATATTTATTAAAGTTGAACTTTCTTATAAATGACTTGCTTTCAAATACAGTTTCTGATTTATGAGGAGCAAATAAAATGTCAGCAGATCCACCACTGTTTACCTTTTCACTTTCATGATATTTTCTTTTTAACTCCAGAACAACTTAATTCACATCATAAGAATTGAACAATAGAAAAACTGAAAAGATAGCCTATAGGGGTCCAGCCCCATCTTTTTTTGACATAAAACACATTTAAACAAAATCTTTGGAAAATGTGATTTTTTTTTTTTTTAAATCTATGTATTTTATTAACTTTGATTGTTTCATACTAGCTTACCAATTCCATTTTCTTTAGTTTTCAATAAACTGTGAAACCATACAGTAGCACAGCATTACAAATATGTTACATTAAAAATCAGGATTCCTCTCTTAAAATCAAGGCTAATTTATATTTCTCAGGCCAAATGGCAGTTTTGTGCTTGTGACTTTAGTAAGATGACATGCTTTGGAAGATGACATTGGTTTCCCCTTGGCTCGCAGAGGTGAGACAGAACCGACTGGCCTCCAAGGCTGGGAAGCAAGCATTACTTCCCAAGGACAAAATGAAGAGAAGGATAGAGGATACATTTGAGAAGACTAGAAGTCGTCGTCACCCCAACTAACAAGGAATGCCTATGCTTCAGGAGCTTGGCACAGCCAGACCTCAGAGACAGAGCCTTACGGGGCGACAGGAATTCTGAAAGAGAGAAGCAAATGAGCATGCAAAGGAGGGGCCAGGAACACTAGCATAGATGAAAGCAAGCTTGTTAGTAAAGAATACAGGGTTTCCCCCCTGGCTCAGGGAGAGCCACCCTCTCAGAGGACAGATTGAACCAATTGTGGCTCCAAGGCTGAAGAGCATGCATGCTGGCCCCAAGGGGATCATAGTGATAGAAAATGGAGATTTGAGAAAGAGTGCAGAGTTTCCCTCTGGCTCAGGGAGAGCCACCCTCTCAGAGGAGAGACAGAACCGATCGACCTCCGAGGCTGGGAGCTTGTATACTGCCCCAGGGGGAAACCTGGAATGATAGAAAGATTATAAAGATAGATTTGGCTCTCAAATCTCGGAGGTTGAGGCCAGCTCGGCTAGGCCTAAGGTTGGGACGTGAATATCTCTTGTCCCCCAGAGGGAGACCATTGTGGAGGTGACACTGTGTTTTGGAGGAGGAAGGTGGAAAATGCAAAAAGCAGGACAAAGAATGAATATTCAACCCAGGACTTTAATAGGGAGGCTAATTGATAGATTGGCTAGACGAACTAGTGAGGAGCCCCAGCCCCGGTCCCCCGAACCACACTTAATGTTTACAAGACAATTCGATTAAAGGCTTCTTTGCCTGCAATATTGTATACAACCACAGATAGATTCAAGATGGAATTGATCTCCCATACAGTAAAAATAGGGCTTTGGCCCTTCTGTCCACCTGGTAACAAAATATTATTTTTCATCCTTTTTCTCCTTTTTACAACATGTTTGTCTTTCAACAAAGCATTTGCATTTTATTGGCTAAAGAATTACTGGAAAGACAGCTACTGTAGTAAGACGATGCAAGCCAGTCAGAAACAGGCCAGACAGTAACCAAGAGAGCTCCATTGTTTTGTACAACATTTTTTTTTTGCATTATTTTTGGTCCCCTGTGGGACTAAATGAGATTTCACTTTATTTTTACTGTCATATGTATCCAGTAGTGTTGATGAAAACGATTCTTGTTATTTTTTCCCAATTATTCACTAATTATATGGTAAAACATATTCTGATTGTAAAACTTATTGGGGTCTATTATATTTAAAAAGATAAAAAAAAAATTCACCTTTCTGTTAGAAATACACAAGATAGAGTAATACAGTATATGCAACGTATGTACATTCTTGGATGTTTGATTTTCATAACTGTGGAAGGGGGTGTGTGGCAGAGCAAAGCTCTGCCCTTTTTAAATTGGCAGGGATGGGGTTAACTTCCCCTGCCTGCCTGGGTTTATTATGTTCAGGTGGCTGGGGTTGATTAGTTGATTAGGTTGATTAACGATCAATCAGCGCCCAGCCACCTGATATAAAAGGAGGCCTCAGCTTCTCATTTGGGGAGAGGGAGCTGAGGAAGCAGGTTGGTTTTTTTGGTTGTGTAGAAAACTTGAATCCAGTGAAGGCATTGCCCAGCCTGGAAACTGTTATTTTTGTGAGTTTTGTTTTTGCTTTATTTGTGTTTGAGTATTTGTTATTTTGCCCGTGTGCACTTTATTTTTGTTTATTTATAATAAAATAGTTATTTTTTTGAACTGCAGTCTGTCTCTGGGCCTCTATCCACTCGCCAGCCTGCCACAGGGTGGGTATTCACTGACATGGGAGACAGAAAAGTGTATCTGCAAACACCGCACAGGTGCCCAGTTTTATTTATTTCTTTTTATTTTTCAATGATTTATTTTAGCCCGCAGAGGGCACTTTTGTCTGTGGTCTGAATACCAGCGATGGTAGACAGGTAGACAGGAATACCAATTTTGGTAAACAGTTCAATGCTGGCGCACTCACAGGTGCTCAAAAGAATAATGAAAACAAAAGGCGAAAGAAAAAGGGAAAGTAAAGCACTGTAATTTAAACTACAAAGTAAAGGTGCTGCACTCGGCAGCATTACCCCAACCGTCGCTATCTGCATGGCCCGGGTCTCCGTCCTATGCTCATCCTTTTCCTCAACCTGCGTATGCTGTTCGGGGTTCTCCCCAAGTTTTCCCTGCTACTAAAATTTCCTTTTCTTTTTAATTGATATGTTGTGACACTCGTTCTTCTCCAGCTGTGCTCAGTCCGGCAGCAGAGCTTCTGCCACCTGGCTCGTTCCGTCTTAGAGGGGCAGGCTGAGGGAACAACAGAGCGTTATCTTATAGGGTCAGCAATCCCCCAAGGCCCGCCTCTCAACAACTCAGAGAGAGGGAAAGCCAACACACCCTCTTCCCCACCTCTCCATGTCACTGCCATGACTGACAGATGGATCTATGAGGCCGCTGCCCCTTACAGTACCACTCATGCGCCAAAGAGTCAGCACAGATCTCCCGTGTTACATATCCTCCACTGCCCCGAGAGCTGTCTCTGATGCATCCATCTGCAGGGTGAACCTCCTACTGAAATCAGGACTGCACAGCACACAGCCTTCGCTTCAAAGCGAGAAAGGCTCTGGCACGGCTCCGTCCACTGAACCGTATTTGGGGCAGCCTTCCGGGTGGGGTCTGTCAAGGGAACAATGAGAGTGGCGAAGCTTGGGATGAACTTCCTATAGGAATTCCTAAGGACCGGCCAGTCAGCCAAGACTTTCAGCTTAGCAACCAGCGGTCTGATCTGGCCACTCCTTACTCGTTACCCCAAATACTCCGACTCACTCTTCCCAGTGGCACATTTCTTCGGGTTAGCAGTGAGCCCAGCCTCCTGCAAGGATTGCAATACCGCTGCCACCTTACACAGATGACTCGGCCAATCCTTACTGTGGATAAACACGTCATCTATGTAAGCAGTGCGGTACTACTGATGCGGCTGCAAAATTCGATCCATCATCCACTGGAAAGTGGCTGATGCTCCATGCAACCTAAATTGGAACAACCCGAAGGGAGTCGAAAACGCCGTCCTCTCTGTGGATTCCAGGCCAGGGGTATCTGCCTGTACCCCTTCGTTAAATCCAGTGTCATCATAAAATCAGCCGAGCCTAGACGCTCCAGCAACTCATCTACCCGGGGCATGGGATAAGCATCAAACTTCGATTTTTCTTTAACTCTCCTGAAGTCAATGCAACATCGAGTTGACCCATCCGACTTATCCACTAAAACAATCGGACTGTTCCAGTCACTTTGGGACTCCTCTATTACACCCAGTCTGAGCATCTTGTCAATCTCCACCTTTATTACCTGCCTTTTGCATTCAGGTATGTGGTATGGCCTCTGGCGAACTGGCGCCCCCTGCTCAACTTCAATGTGATGGTGGGTACTCGAGTCTGCCCCGGGATGGGAGAAAACACATCAGGAAACTCCGCTACCAGCGCCCGGCCTGACATTTCTGTGTTGGTTTCAGATTATTGTGTTGGTTTCAGATTATCTGCAATCTATACCCACCCCATTTTCATCAACACAGAAAGATCATGTCAACTGCTTGCGCCACTAACAAAGCCTCCTATTGAAACCTGGGCATCAAGAGGTTTACATGATACATTTGCTTTTCTCTCCGTTACTCTGGCTGGCAGATCTCATAATCCACCTTCCCAATCCAGCGTGTAACCTCAAAAGGTCCTCGCCACTTCGCCAGAAGTTTAGACTCAGAGCTGGGTAATAATAGAAGCACTTTATCCTCCAGCCAAAACGTGCGTAACTGGGCCCCCCTGTTATATTGGGTCTCCTGTCTGCATTGAGCCTGCTGAAAATTCTCATGCGCCCATTTTAAAGATATTTCCGCAGGTCTAACACATACCGGACAGTATTGGTCGAATTATCCTGCTGTTTCTCTCACAGCTCTCTGACCAGATTGAGCACACCCCAGGGTCTCTGCCCATACAGCAGTTCGAATGGTGAAAACCCTGTAGAAGCCTGAAGTACCTCTTTGATAGCAAAGAGAAGGGGAGGAATTAGCAGGTCCCAGAAGTGCACGTCACTGTCAATTAATCTGCGCAACATGTTTTTGAGGGTCTTATTAAAATGCTCCACAAGACCATCGGTCTGAAGGTGAAAAACCAAGGTCCTAATGGTCTTAATTCCCAAAAGTTTACATGTTCCGTGGACTAGCCAGGACATAAAGTTTGTGCCTTGGTCAGTCAGTATTTCCTTGGGGATCCCCACCTAGGAGAAAACCTTCACGAACTTGTTGGCAACAGACTTAGCAGACACAGATCGGATGGGAATGGCCTCTGGATAATGTGTAGCATAATCCAAAATGACCAATAGGTGTGTGAATCCCGCTGCAATCCTTTGTAGCAGTCCCACTATATCTACTCCAATACGCTCAAATGGAGCATCCACTAGTGGCAATGGCAGCAATGGAGCTCGTGGGACGGCTCAAGGGCTAGCTTTCTGACACTCCCCACAGCGTTCGTAAAAATGCCTGCCATCACCATCCAGCCCCAGCCAATAGAACCGTTCACAAGCCTCGCTTTGATCTTGTCCCTTCCAAAATGACCAGATAGGGGAATAGCATGAGCAGCTGCAACAAATCCTCCTTAAAGGGCTGAGGAATGGACAACTGGTGACGCTCTTCCCCTGTCTGGGGTAATTTTTCAACACTTTACAAAAGGTATGCACTAATTTCAAAGTAAGAGTACGTGGCGGTGCATCTGGGCTCGACCACCCGTCGTCACGCCCTTGCTCGAGTTGGAAGTCATGAGGGTGAGCTAAAAAATCAGCTCTCATGGCTTCCAGCTCGGGATCGAGGTGGTCCTGCGCGGAGGCATCCAAGCCAGACCCCTGTGCTGGCTCCGCGGCCTCCCCCCAGACTGTTCACCAATCGCCCCCAAATTAAACTTCTAGGACTCCCTCCATTGCCAGCCCTCATTCTTAGCAGCACAGCATTCCCGTTTTTGCGGGGTCTAAATCTGTAACCATGCCGGGTCACGAAAGGAGAAGATCTCTCCAATTCCTCTTTCTTAGCCAATAGGGAGGACGGGGCCTTCACAGCAGCCAAACAATCTTTAAACTGCTCGCAGTTCTGTCCCAGAACTACAGGCACTGGCAATCGAAGACAGAAACCCAACTGCACTCGCGTCTGGCTGACTTTCAAATTCACATACGTTTTGGGATAAGTGCGCACATCCCAATGAATACATTTAATATGCACTTGTCCTGTTATTTGCTTATGCCCCAGTGAGATTAAGCTCTCTTGTATCAGAGACTGACTACACCCTAAATCTAAGAGAGCCTGGGTTTGTGCATCATCCACTGACACAGGAATCACAAAACCTGGCGTGACTGATGGAATGGAACAGTCTTACCTGGTCGGATGAGGTCACATCCCACAGCGGGGCAATCCCGGTCGATGTGGCTCACCTCCCAGCTTGTTCCACACATCAGCAAACTAATTTCTTGCCAGGAAGCTTCAGCAGGAGGTTGAGACACAGGAGCCATCAAAGGGGCTCGACAGTAGGGTGGCCACGCGAGACCCCGGTCCAACACTGCAGCAGCCCATGGGTGACTGCACTCACTCATTGATTCTGCTGCTTGGTACTGCTCTGCCAGTTGGATCGCCCGATCCAGGGTGGTGGGTGCCTACCGTTGCACCCACAAGTGCAGCACCAGACCTAAACACTGCAGGAACCTCTCTACTACAATCACCTCCACCAGCCTGGCAGTGGTTGTTGCTCCCGGGTTCAGCCATCCCCGGGTGTAATCCTGCAAGTGGTGCGCGATGGCAGAGAAACCCTTCTTCCAGAATTTGAACCGGTAGCCCTCTGGAGTTGCCACGCGTTTGAGGACGCCAGCTTTCAGCGTGGGGTACTCCAACATTGCTGCTTGATCTAGGATCCTTGCTGCGGCGGGAGGTAGCTAGCCCACTGCTCTCGGGCCCACCCGGCAAAGATCGCCATAGCCTCAAATACCAATAATAATAATAATATTCTACAAATGCATTTAAAGTGTTGATTAACTTAATTTTTAAGTAGTCTACATTTGAAAAACACACAGTATATTCATTTGTAACATCACCATTCCACCATTTCCCATACTGCCCTGGTCTCTAAGACCTAGATTCTTGTGTCTCAACTGTTATCCAGTCCCCCTTCATTCCTTGTTCTTAACCCTCCTATTCTGTTCAGAATTTAAGTACATCTGTTATGTTTTGGGTCATATTGACCCGATGCAATTTCAAATTAATTTAAACAGCCTTAAGTAGATTAACTGTTTTTATTTGCGAAGGTTTTACTCTTTTATGCTCTTTTAGTCCAGGAGCTGCGATAAAACCAGTTTGACTGCCAACCTGGGAACGCCTCATTTTGGAGTGTCTTTACCAGTGAGATGCTGTTGCAATACTGACTGAGAAAATTAAGCTCTGCCTTGTAGATATGTATTGTTTGTTTTTTTTGTTTATAAATATCTCCAGGTAGGTGCAGTCATTTCCAGAGAAAATAATACAAATTATAATAATAATAAAATAACAAATTAAAGAAGTTTGTTTTATTCCTGCACACAAATGGAACACAAATGCCAACAATGGAAATTAACCACTCACTGTGTAGGTGAAACAGCAAAAGTAATACAATCCCATCAGAGCCACAAAACCTCAAGGAGTTTTGCTAATGTTATTGGGCAATTTTCTTCTTAATGGTGCTCCATCACCCCTCAGGCAAGAAAGAAATTGGGCCAGCATAGACTGAACGGTCAGGACTAATTTGCACTCTGCATTCTGTTCAGGGCCACGAATGGGGTCTGATGAAGCTTTGCATGCAGTTTAGCTGATAGCTTGCTTTGCTACAAGGGGTCTTGTGCTGCCAAGAGCCACACAAAATCTCAGTAATAAGTCACAGGGAATCAAGAACAAAACACTCCTGCAATGTCTTGAGGTGAAGAATGAAAAAAGGGAAGCTTACTTCTGTATCTAGGTGTTTATGTGTTTGAGGGAAACAGATTGTCGTGATATTTCAAATTCAGTGCCTATTTATCTTCCCTGTCCGAGACCCAAAAACAGCCCTTTGATCCCCCTGTTTTCCTTGGGCTCTTAATGTTCTTCAAAGCTCAGTTCGATTACACTTATTTGTCTAGCCACTTTTGTTTTATGGTAAATTACTAGCTGTATGTCTTGGGATCAGGCTAAATGCTAACTGTGTACATTATTTGTCATCAATGATGCAAGACCTTTGTCAGTAAAAGCTGATGAACGAAATCAAATGGAAGTCATTTGGAGAACGAGCTGTTAATCGTTTGTCCCTGGGAAATGCTTGGGAACAGTTTTTATTTTAATTCTTTCAGTTCTCCCGGCCAACGTATGTTAGCTGGCCCAACAAATGCTTCAGCTTGTTTAAAGTACATTGAAGAATGGCAATCTGCTAACTGCCAGCCAGCCGGCCAGCCTCAATTAGGAGCCAGCTCTTATCTGCTTAGTACTAAGTGCTGGTGGTTAGGAAGGGCACATGTGGCACACATCCTAAATGACAGTTTGGGTCTGGAAATACAAGGGACATGCACTAAATTCAGACAGTTACAGTAAAAGTTTTGTACAACTTTCACAGGATTGACAATGCCCAACATTTTCTGTGCACTGGTTGGCTCATGTATTATATAGTAATGCTTTTAAATTAGGTTGTAGCTGGTATCCTGGTTGAATACCCAGAATAAAATAATAACCATTAAAAAATAGTAAAAGGTTTACCCGAAGGAAACAATACAGTAGCTAAAAGTAATTGCTCCCAACAGCATGAGATGTTGTAGCTTAGGAGTCTCCAAACCTGGACCTGAAAGCCCCAATCCTGCAGGTTTACTAGGTGACTTTTTATGTCCTCAATGGCTAAAGATGTTAATCTTGACTAATTAAGTCAATAATTGGTATAACTGAGCATTCGGTTGAAATGAAAACCAGAAGACCCTGTAGCTCTCCAAGACCAGGGCTGGAGACCTCTGCTGTGTTTGTGGGGTTACTTAAAATTTTCATTATAGGTTTGACAGTTATAATAGTTTAGTCGTGCACATTAAAGAGTACATAGCGGGGTTCCGAAAAATACAGTGTTACACACCCCCATGTGCTGCTACAACTGTTTATATACAGCGTTACACGCCCCCATGTGCTGCTACAACTGTTTATATACAGCGCACACGCCCCCACGTGCTGCTACAACTGTTTAAATACAGCGTTACACACCCCCACGTGCTGCTACAACTGTTTATATACAGCGTTACACGCCCCCATGTGCTGCTACAACTGTTTATATACAGTGTTACACGCCCCCACGTGCTGCTACAACTGTTTATATACAGCGTTACACGCCCCCATGTGCTGCTACAACTGTTTATATACAGCGTTACACGCCCCCATGTGCTGCTACAACTGTTTATATACAGCGTTACACGCCCCCATGTGCTGCTACAACTGTTTATATACAGCGTTACACGCCCCCATGTGCTGCTACAACTGTTTATATACAGCGTTACACGCCCCCACGTGCTGCTACAACTGTTTAAATACAGCGTTACACGCCCCCACGTGCTGCTACAACTGTTTAATACAGCGTTACACGCCCCCACGTGCTGCTACAACTGTTTATATACAGTGTTACACGCCCCCATGTGCTGCTACAACTGTTTATATACAGCGTTACACGCCCCCACGTGCTGCTACAACTGTTTATATACAGCGTTACACGCCCCCACGTGCTGCTACAACTGTTTATATACAGCGTTACACGCCCCCACGTGCTCCTACAACTGTTTATATACAGCGTTACATATCCCCCTCTGTTGCTACAACTTTTTAAATAACGTACCTGTCATTTTTCTTTTCATTGTTAACATCCTGACAACTGTTTACATTTACAACTCTAAATTCTGTTTCAAAGCTCTTTTTAAAATGTCCGCTCTAGTGCACTGATAGTGTAAGGATTATCGCCCACATTGTCAAACAGGTAGCACAGCAATAACAATCCATGATGTGTTGCAGAACAGAAAAGCCAGAGCACTTGTTATTTTTTAATTTTTTTTAATCTCTCTTCCTGCAGTGCTTTAGAGGACAGATCTCAAACCCCAGTGCGCTAGATCAGACATTTTGAAAAGAGCTTTGAAACAGACTTTAAAGTTATAAGTGTAAAAAGTTGTCAGGATGTTGACTATGAAAAGAACAATGACAGGTATGTTTAAACAGTTGTAGCAACACATGGGGACGTGCAACGCTATATTTTTCGGAACCCCGCTACTCTACTTACTCTTTAAGGGGAAATGTAATTAGAAACTTTGCTGGCGAGTATCCCTGATTTGCATTTTAAAGCAGTGCCTTAGTTTGTAACACTCTTCCTACCATGTTGGTTTTGAGGTTTTGTGGGGTGATGGATGCTGTAGCCGCAGTGGAGCTCTCATATTTCAATGTGAATGAAAGTGCACAGTGCCTGCAGGGGAAGACGAGCTGCAAGTAACATGAATGAAGGTGAATTCTAGAGAACTAGCAATTGAATATTACTGTTCAGTACTGTAGACAGAGATTTCTTACAGTGAGTGTCAGGTTTTACTACAATTTCAATCTCACTTTTCCTTCCTTTCTCTGTCTTTGCCTGTTTAATTACCTCATATAGGAAAAGGAATCCTTTCAGTTTTACCTTCATTTTTTGTCTTTCCTTTTTAAACAGGTTAAATTGCATTTCACTTATCTGAAGAAACAACTTTATATAATTTTGCTAGTTTCTTTGTATTGTTTCAGTACATTGCCTCACAGCATCTTTATAGTTTTCAGCCCCCTACTGGGATGGAAATGTTTGGAGAGTTTGGGGCACTCAGGAAGAGTGGGAATGTCGTTGACTCTCAGTAGTTCTTCCTATGATCTGTAAAGAAAATCAGAAAATCCCCACGGTGGGGAAAGTAGATCACGACAACGGGATGACAAGCATTTTGGCTAAATGCCTACAAAAGAGTAATATTCCTAGAACGAATGAAAGCAGCAGCTGACACATTTTATTTCCTGAGTTTAATATTTAACTGAACAAATGTAAAATGCTATTAATTGCACCGTATGTGCTATTATAGCAGGGAAGATAATATATCATACAGTTACATCTTGGAAAGCCCAAAAGAGACTTCCCCCTGTTAAAAATAGCATACCATTATGAGATAAATCTAATTGCTTTATAACCCCTGGACTTGTGATTATTCAGTAATCTACACTCATCTCTTAAATTTAATATTGGAATCATTTTTGCACAAAGACTATTGTGGTGTCTACTGGATTAGTCTCTTTTTTTTTTTTTTTTTGTAACCCCTCCAACCTTTTAATGCATGAAATATTGAAACTAGATGAAAAAAGTAGTTTTGGACACATAATAAATATATTTTTCATTGAAAATGTTTTCACATTTTTTAACTTGCTTTATATATGAAAAAATGCCTTCCTCATAAGAGACGCTCATACATTTTCATCTTCCATATGTCCCCATATAAACACAGGTAGAGGGGTTTCTTTTGAGGTCGCTTTGCATGACAGGGTTAACTACTGTGCATACCTCTTATTTTTTCACCTCAGACAGTTACAAACTGCATGGATGCCTGTGAATCAATGCATAAAACAACAAGGTGATGTGCTCTGTAGCACTTGAGAAGTCTTGCTTAATGTGTCTGATAGATCAGTGATCTGGCACCTGTGATTCTGCTGCTTATCTGGGAGCAGCATCCATGCTGTCCAATCTCCTTCCTCTTTAAATAACAGTGTGTTTGTTTTTTGGCAGGAATTGTTGATGGCGATAGTAAATACAACATCAGGAAGATGCGTATTAATAAGCTGTAAGTTGGCTCTGGTCAAGCTGGTAATTTTGTTAAACCCTGTCTTTTATTTTTTATACATTTATAAATTCCAGTCATTTTACCCCTGATTTTCTCCCAATTTGGAATTTTCATTATTATTATTATTATTATTATTATTATTATTATTATTATTATTATTCTCTGTCACTGCGGTACTTCCCCACAAAGCTCAGGATTCCGAGGCTCAGAGGAACTCAATAGCTGATGTCTGCAGGCTACTGACCTCTGGAGGACAAAGACCAGCACGCAAATCTGCACCTCCAAGCTCACTCTGCACTGGGCCTGTAGGGGTCGCTGCAGAGCGGTGAGGAAAAACAGTCTAAGCTGGAACCCCTCCAGTCCCCAGCGAAGACCATCTGCCTCGCACAATCAGGATTCAAACTTGCCTCTTAAACCCTGCCTAATTCTTCAACAAGAAGAACATAATTTGGATAATGATAGCTTCTAAGAATCTGCCCCAAAGGATGATCCCCCAATAGACTTGAGGAGAACTTGTCACAGCAAGGATGCAGCTAACAGTGATTCTCAGGCAGTTATGCCAGTGAAGGCTTGTTTGCAGCAAAGCAAATTAACTAAATCATTGGATGCTTTAGGAGCATTGCAGTTCACACAAATCTTGCACTGACATGGCTTTTACACCTGTCATACCCACTGCCACCCTCCAGTCTCTATGGAGTTTGTAGGAATTTCAGTAAGCCCTTATTGGAATACAGCCAAAAGGATGCAGTATATGCCCATCACACAAGTTTAAAAGAGTGCAACTGGAAATATAAGTGAATTCTTATTTAATTCAGCTGAGTTGCAATTTTCTCCTTGCATGCAATTTGTATTTTGTTTCATTCTGTTTTCTCTGCACACTTTTTTCTACTCAAGTTATTTTATTTTTACAAAGTAAAAAGGTTTACAGTTCACAGAATAAAAGCTTCTAAGAAGTGATGAATTTGAGGTTATAATCACCAGCAGACCATGGAACAGTAATGTATAGTAAAAGCATTTTGAATGCCTGGTACTGCGTGTGTTTTTACAAAAAAAGGGAGGGGTCTTTCTTATATTGTGCATAAATATTGCTGTTAAATCAATGTTTTCCAATGATGATAAATCACCTTGTTAGAATTCAAAAATGCATAAAAGGTCAATTGACTGTGTTAATGCTTGAGATCTTGTATTTCTTATTCCCAGCAGAAAGGATTTTGGACATAATATAATAAGCTTTGTGAGGGGTAAGAAGCACCTGGGTTGCTGCCTTGATGTGATGATTGCAGCCAGCATGGTTCAAATGAAATTAGTGTAATGAGTAAACTTAACACATGTCAATTGCAATGCAAAACATTGACATTCTATATAAGAACATAAGAACATAAGAACATAAGAAAGTTTACAAACGAGAGGAGGCCATTCGGCCCATCTTGCTCGTTTGGTTGTTAGTAGCTTATTGATCCCAAAATCTCATCAAGCAGCTTCTTGAAGGATCCCAAGGTGTCAGCTTCAACAACATTACTGGGGAGTTGATTCCAGACCCTCACAATTCTCTGTGTAAAAAAGTGTCTCCTATTTTCTGTTCTGAATGCCCCTTTTTCTAAACTCCATTTGTGACCCCTGGTCCTTGTTTCTTTTTTCAGGCTGAAAAAGTCCCTTGGGTCGACACTGTCAATACCTTTTAGAATTTTGAATGCTTGAATTAGGTCGCCACGTTGTCTTCTTTGTTCAAGACTGAACAGATTCAATTCTTTTAGCCTGTCTGCATATGACATGCCTTTTAAGCCCAGAATAATTCTGGTCGCTCTTCTTTGCACTCTTTCTAGAGCAGCAATATCTTTTTTATAGCGAGGTGACCAGAACTGAACACAATATTCAAGATGAGGTCTTACTAGTGCATTGTACAGTTTTAACATTACTTCCCTTGATTTAAATTCAACACTTTTCACAATGTATCCGAGCATATTGTTAGCCTTTTTTATAGCTTCCCCACATTGTCTAGATGAAGACATTTTCCATTTTGGATCTTATTATAGTTTCCATAAGTTTGCATATAATAGAAGTCAGGCTTACTGGTCTGTAGTTACCTGGTTCAGTTTTGTTTCCCTTTTTGTGGATCGGTATTATGTTTGCAATTTTCCAGTCTGTCGGTACCACCCCTTTGTCAAGAGACTGCTGCATGATCTTGGTTAGCGGTTTGTAAATTACTTCTTTCATTTCTTTGAGTACTACTGGGAGGATCTCATCCGGCCCAGGGGATTTGTTTATTTTAAGAGCTCCTAGTCCCTTTAACACTTCTGCCTCAGTTATGCTAAAGTTATTTAAAACTGGATAGGAACTGGATGACATGTGGGGCATGTTGTCAGTATCTTCCTTTGTAAAAACTTGTGAAAAGTAATCATTTAACATATTTGCTATTTTTTTTTTCTTCCTCTACGATTTTGCCATTTGTATCTCTTAAACATTTAATCTCTTCTTTGAATGTTCTCTTGCTGTTGTAATATTGGAAAAACATTTTGGAATTGGTTTTAGCTCCCTTAGCAATGTTTATTTCTATTTCTCTCTTGGCCTTTCTAACTTCCTTTTTGACTTGCGTTTGCAGTTCTGTGTACTCTTTCTGCGTACTTTCTTTTTGGTCCTTTTTTAATGCTCTGTAAAGTGCCTTTTTTGCTGAATTTTTTTTTTTAATTGATCTATTAAACCATTTTGGCAATTTAGTTTTACATTTAGATTTGTCTACTTTAGGGATATAATTGTTTTGCGCCTCTAGTACTACATTTTTGAAGAACAACCATCCTTCTTCTGTGGGTGTTTTCTCTATTTTACTCCAATCTACTTCTGTTAGTCTCTGTTTCATACCTTCATAGTTTGCTTTTCTAAAATTGTAAACCTTAGCTTTAGTCTTTACTTTTGGGGATTTAAAAAACACTTCAAATGAGACCATGTTGTGGTCTGAGTTTGCCAGTGGTTCTCTGACCTCTGTTTTAGTTATTCTATCTTCGTTATTTGAAAAGACTAAATCAAGGCATGCCTCCCCTCTAGTGGGTGCCTTCACAAATTGTGTTAGGAAGCAGTCATTTGTCATTTCCACCATTTCTATTTCATCCTTCGTGCTACCCACCGGGTTTTCCCATTTTATTTGGGGGAAGTTGAAATCCCCCATTAGTATGGCTTCTCCTTTGCTACACACATTTCTAATGTCATTGTATAACAGATTATTTTGCTCACCGTCTGAATCTGGCGGTCTATAGCATGCTCCTATTATTATGCCCTTTGAATTTTTGTCTGTTATTCTGACCCATATTGATTCGGTTTTATTTTCTTTGTCCAGGTTTAACACCTGGGCTTCAAGACTGTTTCTTATGTATAGCGCTACCCCTCCTCCTCTTCTGTCCTGCCTGTCTTTCCTATACAGTGTATACCCACAAATATTATATTCGTCCCCATCACTCTCAGATAACCACGTTTCTGTAACACCTATCACATCATAGTTACCTGTTAGTGCAGTAGCTTCAAGTTCTAGAATTTTGTTTCTGATACTTCTAGCATTTAGATAAATACATTTAATGGTTGTCTTACCTGAGTTGTTGTTCTTGTTTTGATGCCTTGGTCTCCCTTCTGTTTTTTTGTTGATTTCTCCCCCCTTCCTTTCTAGTTTAAATGCTTCCGAACCTGCTCGAGAATCTTTTCTCCGAGTAGACTAGTTCCCTTGTTATTTAAATGCAGTCCATCCCGTCTATACAGATAGTCCTTGTTGTAGAATGTGGTCCAATGATCAAGATAGGTGAAGCCTTCCCGTGTGCACCACGTCTTCAGCCATTCGTTTTGATTAATTATTTCCAGCTGTCCATATGGTCCTTTGCAAGGTGCGGGTAGTATACCAGAAAATACCACAGTTTTGGTTTTCTCTTTTAATTTCCTTCCTAGCTCTCTGAATTTGTTTTGCAGGGATTTTGGTCTGTCTCTTCCAATGTTGTTTGTACCGATGTGGACGACTACTACCGGGTCGTCTCCTGTTCGTTCTAGGAGCCTGTCCACGTTTTCAGTGATGTGCTTGACCGAGGCTCCTGGAAGGCAGCACACTGTTGTAGTAAGGGGGTCCAAACTACGAATTGAACTTGCTGTGTTTCTCAATATGGAGTCCCCAACAATCATGACCTCCCTTCTTTTTGCTGTCTGGTCACCACTGTCAATAGGGTCCTGGATGTTGTTCCTTTCATTCTCTTGTTGTTGGTTCTGCTCATCAAAATTCTTAAGTGACTCAAATCTGTTGGTTGTTTTGATTTCTGGTGGTTGTGTTTGACGAAGTTTCTTTTTTTCCCTGCTTCTGCCTACCTGAACCCAGCTGTTCTGACCTTCTATCTCCCTGGTGGCTTTCAGTCTGTTAGGGGTGATGCAGACTTCCATGAATTGTGGGTGTGCCAGTTCCTCCAGATTCTGTTGCTGTCTCACTTCTTCCAGCTCCATTGCTAGAATACTTCTTAGTTTATGCAAATCCTGGATTTCCTAGCGTTTATGTTTATTTCTATATTGTCAATTTCTATTTGGCTGGTAGCAACAGCTCCCAGATTCATGTTAGTTGTCTAACAATGACAAACTCAGACAGCAAACAAACAAAACACTTAACACTCACTATATATGTTTCTTAAGTCTCCATTTCCTTTTTGATAACCACAACAAAAGGAACATATTACATCATCACATCCCCTATTATATCTCCAGTCATGCCCTCTGCATTAACTAGTTCAGTCACATCTCCAATCCATGACTGACACTTCGTGTACCACGTTAGGGTGATGACTTTTGGCATTGTGACTCTGCTCCCTTCCTGGATAGCTGGCTTTTGACTGACCCTGGAATGAACTCCTAAACCATCCTGTCTGGGGCACACTGTTCCTACTACACAGCGCCCTCTCAGGCTGGGAGGGAGATTGTTGACTAGGATTCATTCACACTCTGTCACAAGGTCACACAGCTTGGCAGTCGAGATGTTTGTGTCAAGAGTTTTTCATGTACACACAGTTGCTCCCGAAGAATAAACTCTCTTTGGTACACCCATGTGAGTAGGGAAATTTATTTTTAGCTTAACTGGTAGAATACCAGCTTAGAAACATGAAGACCAGGTGGTTGAATTGAAACTGTAAAATGCAATTGCAGGGGGCTCACAGTTTCAGCTGATAATGATCAGAAAGTTGATCCAGCCACATAAACAAACCCAAAATGACAGGAGACCAGCAAGGCTAAATTGCTCAAGGTTCTAGTGCAGAAGTATAAAACAGGATTACTTTGTGCAGTTTGGATAGTGTTCATGTTTTCTGCTAACCAGCTGCAGTATATATAACCATTGTGATGTTTTTTTTTTTTTGTTATTTATTTCTTAGCAGATGCCCTTATATTTTTACTTACAGTTGGGTTTTCATTAGAGCAATCTAGGTAAGGTACCTTGCTCAAGGGTACAGCAGCAGTATCCCCCAACTGGGATTGAACCCATACCCCTCTAGTCAAGAGTCCAGAGCCCCTGGCCACTACACCACACTGCTGCCCTTTTATATATGAAGGTAGGTTGGGGATGCATTCAATCTGCAGGCTCACTGCTGCTTTTAAGGTAATTATCAGTGATGCCTTTGTGGCTGATAGCCTGCTCTGACACACTGAGTCTGGGTTAAAATGTGGTCAATGGCTTGCAGTGGTGAATAACGCTGATGTGGCAACAGTGTTGATGTCTGCTGACTTCAGTTTAGGAGCAGGACATTAACTTTTCACATGAGGTGAGATGGTTATAAAACATGAGGGATTCAAACCGACTCTCTTTTCTGATAGGAAGCCTCCTGGGAAATGAAAATGGCAGAAACAGCTTGAATTCGAAAGAGCTGCCAGCTGCTGGATTTAACATTAAATCAGTGCTGACAGGAAAAGCCCTGCAAAGCATGTCTCTCTCATCGACAGAGGCAGCACTTGCAAGCCTCTAATAAGCATGCCGAGGCTTTCTAGAATATCGTTATTGTTCTGGCTTATCAACTTCATTAAATGCACAGAAGCACTGATGGACATTGCAGTTTACTGCAGTGATGGACATTGTCAGTGTACTGCAGTGATGGACATTGTCAGTGTACGGCAGTGATGGACATTGTCAGTGTACAGCAGTGATGGACATTGTCAGTGTACTGCAGTGATGGACACTGGCAGTGTACTGCAGTGCCACCGATACTAGCCTTGCCAAGATAGTTTCCAAATGCGTCTTGCTCAGGTCATGTGAATGAAAGTGATCCGAGGTGTTGTTTCAAGGAAACCACAGCATGCTGGTAGAAGGACGTTTCTCACAGGAAATAAAAAAAAAAATCTTTCAATTCTACAGATAAATAGAAATCTTTTTTTCACATGATCATTATACAACATTACAAAAGTAACCATTACACATTTGTGAAGGCTAGAAAAGACTAGGGTTTTAAAGGATTAATGCTGCCTCTGACTCTCAAGCTTTCATTCCAATCCAGCTTTCTCACAATAGTTACTGTCACATATTCAGATTCCACAATTAAACAGACAAACAAGCCTCAGATTAGAGCTTTTCAAGGGATGCAAATCTTTTCTTCTGTAAGCACTGGTGCATCTACTAAACGTACTTCACAACAAGCTATTACAAAACAAAATGAAAAGAAGAACCCACTTGACTATAATGTGGAATGCTAGAATACCCTCACAAAGGAACTTTACTTACTGCAAGCATCTATTTCGTGATTTATTTATTTCACTGTTGATTTGCTTAATTCAAATTGTCATACCTGTAAAACACATTGGAATCACAGTGGTGGAGACAACAGTCCTCCAGTGCCCATCTAGCACAAGCAAACTTCATTATTTTGCAACTCCTGGCTGTTCCCCACTGTTTTCACAAGTGCTCTGCTTCTAATCTGATTAATTAATTGTCAGTTTGGCTAAGAGGGTTGTTTTAACCCCACGCATTCTTTTTTATGCAAGAAGACTGTCACAGGTATTGCATTTTTGTGCTTTAGGAAAACCATACATTACCACTTGAGCCACAAACCACCAGAATCATATCATAAACTGGATAACAATGCACTATAGGGTCTGTTTTTTTAAAGAAAAGCAGGACTTTAGAAGCTTTCTGGTCTTATAACTGGACATATTCAAAAGTGTCCACACACATGGTCAGTGATTTGAGTCGTGAGGAAACAGTAACAATCAATAAAACATTGTGGATTCAGTGCACATTTGTTACAATCGTAATTGTTAAAAGGTCTGCAGTAGGACATTATATTTCTTTTCACTTGCCATATTATAAATCAGACATGTCTCTGTGGATTGCCAAAGAATCAAAGGCGAGAAACAATAACTATTCAATTTATGAGAAGATCCACAGCCTACATGTAGTAAAATTCATGGCAAACCCTCACAGCATCCCTCTTGAGACAACTAAAATTCCTAGATGTAAGTTTGGTTACATTTACAAATCCAGCAGAAAGAGAAAATAACTGTGAATTTCAAGATAAGAATTCTTATCTCTTTTGTGAAAAGCACCCAGAGTGTTTTGTGAGCACATGTTTAATAACAGGCAAGCTTTTGAATTAATTATTGGATATTCAAGGTTGCAATTTATTTGGCTCCTGGAATTCACAATAGGAGTGGTTGCTTGATTTTAAAGGAGCTTAGAATGTGGCAAGAAGACACAGCAAACTAAACAGTCAGGCAGGTGTTCACAAGTAACAGTTCAAGGAAGTGGAATTCAAAACTGAAAAGACAAGAAGTAGAAGAGAACACATGATGGAAAGCATAGTATGCTTCTTTTTCTGTATATCAGGAACATGCATTGTATGAAAAAAGACTGCTGTCAAAGTATATTAAATTGAACCATTAGCACTAAACTGGAGTGTTGTAATCTGTAGTAACAGCTGCAAGTCTTGTTTTTTTAACTGTATCAAAAGGTATATTTTTCCTCAAGTGCACACCAATAATTGTGTGGTTTCGGTGACCCCCACTAGGGTTACCAGTGCTCAAAAGCTAAAGTCTCTAACCATAATTTACTATCTCCTTGTCAACATTGAGTGTTTCACACTGTTATGGTGAACAGAATAGAGTCCTCTCATAAATGCAAGGATATGCTTTGTGTTGCCACGGTCACTATAACTTAGTTTAAGGAGTGCTAGCTGATGCATTTATTTTTCACATTAAATACTGCAGTCTAAAATAAGTTTTCACCAACATTAACCAGTAAAACATGTTTACTTAAGTAAAAGACTTTGACAGGGAGGGTTTGACTTTATTACCTGTGACAGTGTTGCTTTTCTGGAGTCCTAGTGTATGTGTGCTTTCAAATGGAGACACTTTACCACTTAGCAAAGTTATTTGCAAAGAAAGGACATGGCACAACTTGGTGCAGGGTCTGTGATAGGCACACAAGGCACCAATTATGAGTTCAGCAGGGTCCAGTGGGGCATGTTTGTCTGTAAATGTATATTGCAATAGCAGTTTTGATGGTGGTTTCGTGTTGTAGACCAATCATGAGCTTGGGCGACCAGAAATCAATACACTTTAGTGTCACCTGGCCAGAACTGTCCTATACAAAGACTCCACCCAAGCCCAGGCTTTTTAAGGCAGTGATGTGTTTTCATGTTTAAAAGCAGGTGTGGAGGATAAAGTAGGAGTTTTGGATTATCTTATTTGCCAGAGACATAGACACTAATTATATTTTGTTATTCAACTGTCAACTATGCATTCAAAGATCAAGGCAAGGCTTTGTTGGATGTAGTATAAAAATATATTCTAGACCGGGAGGAACGGCCCTCAATAGCAGTACCGAACTCCGACCTTGGTCAGAGGTCTACCAAGGCCGGGTGATGGAGAACCACCAACCCCCTATAAGGAAGATCCATATGCAAAGTACGCTTGCTCTTTGTGATTGTTTAGCCAATAGGATTAGTGTAGCGGTCTGAACCTCACTCTTATAATTACAGTAATACTGTATTCTGTATTTATGCAGTTCAGTCAATAATTGAAAACAGATACATGCACAGTAAAACCTCTATTCACATGCACCTGAGTTAATTTTCTTCTTGCAAGTGAATGAGAGCGAGCAGTACCTTGGAAATTCAGCTGTAGCACATATTCAGTGCCTTTGGTTAATTCAGGTTTCATTTTAATTTACAGTATGAGGTAGCAGAACTCATTTCTGTAGTAGAGGAAGCACAAACAAAGATGTCAATAAAAAATGTAGCTGTAAAACTTTGCTTGATTGCATTTCTTCAGACAGAGACTTATTCAAGTCTAAATGCCAGGTCTTAGAAAACAGGCACCCTTAAGCCTTTGTGTCAACACTGATGACAGAAAAAGCAACATTAATCTGATTTGAGTAGAGTTGCATCCTCGATAAATTTCATCATAGACCCACGATTAATAGTGTCTGACAACAAACAGAACAGGCCTCAGTTTGACCTCAAAAAAAGGATTTTCTGTTCATGACTCAGGCTCAAATGTAGTACAACCTGAATTGTATTTACAGGACACACAGGAATGCAAAAACAATAGGAACAAACAAAAATTCCATACGGAACGCTAACTAACATGAAATGTTTTCAATACAAAATACAATTTGAAATTACAAATAAATTTTCAAAAATAATATATATATAATATATATATATATATATATATATATATATATATATATATATATATATTATATTCATCCAAAATAATCAATATTTTAGATAATAAGGCCTGAACCTGCACATTTTGGAATGTTTTGGATGGTTGTTATAAGTGTAACCCTTCAAAGTTGCTCTTTAGGAAGTATGTGGGGGTTTTAGCATTTTGATAAAGGACTTCAGAGATAATAACACATTGCAACAGCAGATAGTCCTACAACTTTTTTTGTGGGTGAGTAGGGGGAGAAATTCTATAGCAAGCAAAAACCTTTGAATATTCAAACAGTATTTATTTAATGTCTAACATTAGTGTAGTTTTCAGTACAAATTGATGTACTAGACTGATGTGTGGCACTCTATAGTTCTCTATCGGTTCTCCTTCAGCAAAACAAGTTTCTGGAAGAGGTCATCTGACAGCCGATTTCTTTGGGACCTGAAAATCAAGCCAGTAAAAGAGAAGAGACGCTCAACAGGAGCTGAGGAAGGAAGAATGGGTCTTCAAGAAAATAAATGAAAGAAAATCTCTAGCTCAGCTTTGTTGCCTCTTGTTGAGGGAGTACTTATCTGGGAAACATCTTTGCTATCCTTAAAAACAAAGAAGTCATCTTCTTTCTCTTCAAGGGGTCTCCCCACTAGAAGATTCTGAGACAAGACCCAGCTCTTCAGCAGCCTGAAGCATTAGTTGATGGAATCTTCTGGTGTCTCCAGAAAGACAGTGTGATAGCCAGTGCATCATTGTTGATTTAAAGTTACTCCCAAGATGAACTGGAGTGTGCGCGTGCATGTTATTATTTTTTTTTTTTTTATCGAATACGCGATCACTATAATTAAATTGTATACAGCTGCAGGTTAATATTTAATTTATTATTGACAATATATTTTGGAGTATCGTCTCGTTCCCACCTCCAGCTCTACCGCCACACCTAAGTCTCCTCTTTGCACCAGACAGATGAGCCTACAGGTGTGCTTTCCTGGCTAAGTTGTTCTGGGTTGACACCTGCTCGCCACCTTGGTAAATTACAGTCTCTCTTTTAAAACGGAAACAGGATTTTAACATACTTACTGCTAGTCTCTTCCATTTTCTCTTTGCGGCACCACAGTATGAGAGGAATAAGCTTTTCCAGGCTCTAATATTGAAGTTGTGGAGGTTTTTCACATGGCACCTGCAGAGCCAGACTTGAACCATGTGAGATCTTAGTCATCATAGCTTACACCAACATCAAACAGCACTTAAGCACAGGGATTTTGCAACTGTGTGATGGTCAGCTCAAAGTCAGTGCTACATGATCATAAATTCAACAAATTCCATGACAGCATACTTCATAGTTTACTATGCTCAACAAAACATTTGTTGAGTGGTTACCATGGTATTCTTTACCGTTGGTTCAAGGCAACCTGGTTTGACTTAAAGACTACCTTTACAGTTGTTGATATGGAATACTTACAGGTGCATGCTGTGCTGCACTGCAATTTGTGTTCTTGTTATTAACTAAATATAAAACATGAAACAGAATGATGAACACAAATCTATTGCATTAGCAGGCATCTTCCCTAGCTCATGCAGGAAATCCCCAGCATGTTGCCAATAACTGCTGATCTCAATTAGAATGCAGCTTGATGTCTCCAAATGCCAGTCAGCCAAACAGCTTTAATGTAATTCACCCTCCTATCTGGAATTCACCAATCAGCTGTCCTCATTTTCTTAGATTAGATTTGTCAGAACCAGGACACTTAATCTTGGCAAGTGGCATATCTGTAGATTAGATAGAGAGAGAATGTTTTGCAAAGCAGTTTATCTTTAGGTTCAGTGAAAGTGAGAAAAGATTGAATACCAGTTTCAGCCGATCCCAAGTGTCAAGATCAGAACTGCAGCATCTGCAGGAGGTTGTAAAAGAACACAAGTACAAATGAATAGTAGAAGGCTTGTGCAAACTATGTTTGTTTTTTTTTCTTATTATCTGCACCAGTGTTATTTTACTACACTCTGACATTCTTAGCTGTCAAGCATTCCAAAGCAGATCCTGCTTCTTGGACGACAGACCTGACTCATTGCTGTATCAGTGGACAGAAAACTAAAGATACACCAGATGTATCAACCCTTCTAGAAATGTTTGAATAATCCCGTTATAATACTGGGTTATGTTTACCAGTGATTCATGTTGTACCAATAGCTCACCCCATTGTTCTGCAGCGACCCTACTGCCACAGTGGAAAGCAGTGAGTTTGATGTGAAATCTCAGTACTTTGTAAGGATAATAAAGTAAGTGTAATGGAAAGGATGCTTGTGTTGGGTAGACCATCTGAACTGCAGGAGAAAGTTTAGCTGAGAAATCCTGTAATAAGGGCTTATCTGTGTAATATAGGTAGATGTCTTAGCCAACACCTGCAGAGATTCCACTTCAGTGAGTAAAAAGACTGACAATTTTGTACAGCGTGTCTTGTTCATCTAATGCTTGCTGCAAGACCTTATATATCACATTGGAACAATATTGATATATCATTGCATTGATGTCCTCACAGCATATGTCATGTAATTATAGAATGTATGTACACGTGCACTGCATGTATGTATGCATGTAGGTATTGTAATACAGCTTAGTATCTCGATCATTCTTTTGTTAACAAAGCATTAGAAAAGGGTGTAATTTGCTCTGCAGCGACACAATGAGTGAACTATATCAAGAGAATCATCAGGGATATTATTAAAATGGGGGATAGCAGGATAACAAGCAGAAGGGGCAATGCTGTGTGCACTGGAAAACCCCACTATGTCACTGATGAAGTATTGCCAACATAAATACCTGGGAGATTTAACAATCTGTGACTGATAGAAGAGCCTCATTGTAATTTAAATTATATAACTCTAGCTATAAATTGATCTTAGGCATGCTCAGAGAACAAACAACCCAGGTCTTTTACACAGGGACAAGATACTGACTCTTTCATGCCTGATCGTCTCAGAATTCTCACATTTTTTCAACAAGCTGTCCATGAGCATGTCTGATGCTTGGAGTCACCTTTCAGTGCATTTATATAAAACATGTCCCTTATACCTCGGTTACGGAGCACAGAAGAAAGGAAAATAGCTTCAAAGCTGCCATTAGTTTTTGTCTTTCCTTGTGATCACCTTTCATCTCACTCCCGGGGACCTGGGAGTACGCAGCACAGTTGCCAGCTGTCGCATTACCTCCTTACCCCCCCCCACCCCCCAGCACTCTCACATGTACTGCTACAACACCACAATAGTTCTTCTCCTGATATTGAAAGTCGCTTTATTGAACAGCACTTCAGATATTTCAATGAAGTAAACCAGTGCTATCGAAGTCCTGTGAACATAACGGGGGATAACACAGAGCATGGAGCAAAACACAGCCAAACATATTTTACTATATTTAGCTAAAGTCCTCAGACTTGAAGCCTTGAAACATTACAATATGCACAGAGGAAGGAGTTCTATAGGTTTGTTTTTGGCTTAATTTTGGTTTTTGAGGAATTTAAGTTACTGTACCTTAGATACTGGTGTTAGTATTTAACAGATTCTAATTTGTAGGAAATCCCTCTACAAACATATTACCACAACCAGTTAAGAGCCTACTCTGAACAGTATGTCACAGGAGGAGAGAGGGATTGTGCGCTTCTGGGACACCTTGTTATATAAGGTTATTAATAGCAAAATCACTACTGTCTTACATGAAATATTAAATGATGTAAAGCTGACCTACATATGAAGAAATAGAAATAATCACTTCAATACCTAGGGAAAAAACAAGAGCTTGGGTGATTTAAATCAGCACTAAGGCTGTTGAGGTTTTAAATTAGCTGTAAACAAAAACAAAACAAAAATTTAAAAGCTGGATTGATAAAAGCAGGCATTGTACTGTCCCAGCTTTAGAAAGACTGTAGTGTTGGCAACTTTTAATGAACATATACAGTACTTTGAGCACTGTGGATGCAGCAGTAGCGTGTTGAACAATGAACGGTGGCCGACACAGTTGATGGTTGGAAGTACACGATCCGGTTTATCTTTAATTCTTGCACTCTGTATGGGTGTTACAGAATATGCTTCTTACAATACAGGCCCATGTGAACGTGCACGTGGCAGTGAGCAAGTGCAGGGGTGATGCAGGTGCTCCAAACAGGTGCAAACACAGAGTTCATAGTTCAAGCTCTTTTATTTTTACTTGTTCTGGTCAGCTCGACCGGTTTAAATAATAATGCTGGCTTTACCCAACTATGGGTAGTGCCAGCGTCAAAACCAAGGGGCTACATTCCCGAAATAATAATAAACACAGACACAGACACAGACACGTCTCCAGACAGTGCGTGCTCTCAGTGCAGGTGCGGTGCTAGTGTGTGTTCAGGTGCAGTGCAGTCTGGGTGTATCACTGGCATAAAGTGGCAGCTCCCAGATCCATATTTAGCCGTCTGGTGAAGACAAACACACACACAGTTAGAACTTCACTCACTCTTTCTCCGTCCTCGTTTCCTCCCATCAACCACAACAAAGGAACCGATTACAACGTCACGACCCACTAAAGTAACTTTAACCCTGCCCCCTCCGATAGCTAGTTCAATCACATCTCCTCCAATTCGTGAATGAAACTTCGCTCACCAGTAGTAGGGCAATGACTCCTGGTACCATGATGCCACCCCCTTCCTGAATGGCGGCTTCCGACTGCCCAACCATTCAGTACAGGGCATGCAGTTCCTGTTGTACAGTGCTCTCACAGGTCAGGAGGGAGATTATTGATTCAGATTCATTTGCTCTCTGTCACAGTCCAATATAAAGAAAATAGCAGCGGTATAAAATTGTTTAGCCACGTTTAATTAAATTAGCTGTACTACAGTCATAAAAACAAAAACTAGCCACGGATTCAATCCTCTATTACACTCTGTCACCTTCCTCTACCATACAGAAACAAAGACATAACAAAACTACAGTTCTGTACTTCACTAATATGTGCAAACGCAAAACTCAAATAATATAAGTAAACAAAATTAAGCACAATAACATTAACTACATACATGTGTATGGTAAGTATGTGCTATTAATCAATATGTTTGAACAGATACAGAACAGGCATTTTTAACTATGAAATGTAATATTTTTAATGTTTTCATTTCTGTAATAGCAATGCTAGATCTCTAAACATGGAAACAGAGACTATAACAAGATATTGCATGAAAACATATATATATATATATATATATATATATATAATACACACAATACCTTGCAAAAGTCTTCAGACCCCTGACCAATTCTCTCATATTACTGAATTACAAATGGTACATTGAAATTGCGTTCTGTTCGATATTTTATTTTTAAACACTAAAACTCAGAATCAATTATTGTAAGGTGACATTGGTTTTATGTTGGGAAATATTTTTAAGAAAAATAAAAAAACTGAAATATCTTGCTTGCATAAGTATTCAACCCCTGTGCTGTGGAAGCTCCCAGTTTGCACCGATGAAAGAAATAGCCATAACAAGGACACAATTACCTTACCATTGGCCTCCACCTGTGAACCATTAAAGTTGCTGTCACATTTTCTGGATAAAAACCCCACTGTTGAAGGATCATTGGTAAGGCTGTGAATCTGAAGGAAAATGAAGACCAAAGAGCATTCTACAGAAAATAGAGATAAAGTAATACAAATGCATAGATTAGGAAAAGGGTACAAAATAATATCCAAGTGTTTCGATATCCCAGTGAGCACAGTTGGATCAATAATCAGGAAGGGGAAGCTGCATCACACCACCCAGGCACTGCCAAGAAAAGGGCGTCCCTCAAAACTCAATGCTCAAACAAGAAGGAGACCTGTGAGAGATGCCACAGAGAGGCCAACAATCACTTTGAAGGAACTACAGAGTTCAGTCGCTGGGTGTGGGGTAGTGGTGCACCAGTCAACCATATCAAGAGCTCTGCATAACACTGGCCTGTATGGGAGGGTGGCAAGAAAGAAGCCGTTACTCAAAAAGTACCATCTGAAAGGACGTCTGGAGTTTGCCAGAAAGCATGAGAGTGAACCAGCTGTGATGTGGGAAAAGGTTTTGTGGTCAGATGAGACCAAGATAGAGCTTTTTGGCCAAAACTCAAAGCGCTATGTGTGGCGCAAACCTAACACTGCCCATTTCTCAGGACATACCATCCCTACAGTGAAGTATGATGGGAGCAGCATCATGCTGTGGGGATGCTTCTCATCGGCAGGGACTGGACATCTTGTTACAATTGAAGGAAGAATGGATGGAGCAAAATACAGGAAAATACTGCAAGAGAATCTGCTTCAGTCCGCTAAAAAACTGAAGCTTGGGAGGAAATTTACCTTTCAGCAGGACAATGATCCCAAGCACAAGGCCAAAGCAACACTGGAGTGGCTCAAGAACAAAAAGGTGAATGTCCTACAGTGGCCCATTCAAAGTCTTGATCTTAATCCCAATGAGAATCTGTGGCACTATTTGAAAATTGCGGTCCACAAGCGTCGTCCAACCAACCTGAACAACCTGGAGCAAATCTGCCAAGAAGAATGGGCCAAAATCACTCCGACACTGTGTGCAAAGCTGGTACATACTTACCCCAAAATACTTAAAGCTGTTATTGCAGCGAAAGGTGGCTCTACCAAATATTAATGTGTGGGGGTTGAATACTTATGCAAGCAAGATATTTCAGTTTTTTATTTTTCTTAAAAATATTTCCCAACATAAAACCAATGTCACCTTACAATAATTGATTTTGAGTTTAAGTGTTTTAAAAAAAAAATATCGAACAGAACGAAATTTCAACGTACCATTTGTAATTCAGTAATATGAGAGAATTGGTCAGGGGTCTGAATACTTTTGCAAGGCACTGTGTGTATATATATATATATATATATATATATATATATATATATATATATATATATATATATATATATAATCACCACGGCAAAATATGGAGAAATATGGGAGAAATTCAGTCCAGGGTTCCGTCAATACAGATAGCTTGCCCACAATATTTTCGTGTTTAAATTACAAAGCGCCTGTGGTTTTGATGCTGGAGTAATGGATTCAAGAGTATTGTATAACATCAACGTGCAGTAATTTCAAGCAATTTAATTAGATGCCAAATCACAGAGCATACAATGCTGATCAGGTATGTGGTTAGGGTAACTATAGACTTGGTGGGATATTAGGTATATTAGCAGATTCCTTGTTGGATTTTACTGTGAGTTGAAAATAAAAAAAAAACTCTAACGTAGTGAAAGAGTTGTAAATGTGATATAAATTTAAATTACTGATTTAGTATTTGATGCATCTAAAACAGTGACTGCTGCATTTTTTTACAGTCCCATTTTTTTACAGTGCCATGCACGGGCTGGCAGTTTCTGTGGAAATGGAGATACTAAGATAACCCAAAGACTGGTTTGAACTTTACAGAAGTTAAATGTGTTTATTTTAATGGCACAACATTCAATTTCAGAAATGTCAGAGAATTTGCATTAACCTTTGTGTTTCAATTCACAAAGGAAAGACCCCATTACTAAACCAGATGATGAAGTGAAAAATGTTTGCTGTTTGTGATCATGCAAACAAACGTGGTACCGAACTTGGGCAATTGATACAGCAGTCCACAAAGGTATGATATCATTACAGTGTATTCAGGAATTTAACTGAACTGAAGGAATGGCACCTAGTCTCTATCGGTCTCCTAGTAACCGCTGCATGGACCACACAGGCTCCTGATAATCACGAATTGTAAATCTAAAGAACCCATTTAACAGATTGTGGCGAAATGCAATTCAAAACATCTGTAGGATGTTAAGAGTTTATGGTATATGTTTGGTGAACTGATGCAAAACCAAGGCAGTTGTCATGTTTGCCATGTAACAGACAGACAGGTGGACATGCGTATGGATGGATAAATAGACAGACATGATTATCAATATATATATAATATATATATAATATCTATATATTATATATATATATATGGTATAAACCTACATATCGCATTAAAACTTCTGTTTCTCTATTGCAGTTGTCCTGTTTAAGCTGACTCGTTTTTCTTGTGATTTGTCACTGCTGCTGCAACTATTATGTCACTATTCAGTATTCCATTTGGTTACCATAGGAATAGCATGTTTTTGTTTTTTTTTCTGTACCACCAGAATGGTATGGGTTAAAAAAAGCTGTCAATTCTTAATAAAAACTGATCCTCTAAATGGCCAATGAGACTTTTGGTTCTGAGTCAAAATCTAGCACTCCTCGTTTTGAACTGTACCCTAAGACAGCAGTCATATTGGGGTAAGATACTGACTTTATTCTTGGGACATGTCAAGTTCTGATTATGTTTCATAGGGATTCACAATACAAAACAACTAACAGTCAATTACTATTTTTTTTAAAAACAGCAAAATAATGCTAAGTAGCGCTATTGCGCCATTGCTTTCTTAAAAAGAGCATTCTTAGGTTCTGACATTTTAAAGAATATAAACCAGTAAAATATTGTCTCTGGTTTAAAAAACTCAACTTAAATGTACTACTATATGTGTATATCATACTAAACTCGGCAGTAGTACAGTATACAGTAGTGCAGTAGGCACTATATATAGAACGTGTGTGTGCGTGCGTGCGTGCGTGCGTGCGTGTGTGTGTGCGTGTGCGTGAGTGTGTATGTGTGTGCGTGCGTATGTGTGTGTGCGTGTGTGTGTGTGTGCGTGCGTATGTGTATGTGCGTGAGTGTGTGTGCGTATGTGTGCATGCGTATGTGTGTGTGTGCGTGAGTGTGTGTGTAAAGCTCGATGAGAAAGCCTCAATGCCATTGCAATATGTGCACCCCATTATGCTGTCTGCTCGAAATGTACATGGCTGTACAATGAGAATATTAAAATGTGGTTTGGATTGTGATAACACACAATGGTGTTACAAAGACTGCAGAATACAATTTTATTAACAGCAATAGCAGCTGGTTGAATTGTTTTTGGTGTTTGAGAGAATACATCCAGATTATCCTGTGTATCATTTCTCCAGTCAAAAATAGATACACTGTGCTGATGGCTCTGCTCGAGAAGCTGATTGTTTGAGATCTCCACAAGGTTGATCAGTTGCGCACAAGTCATTTCTAGGTGTAAATTATGTCCCAGGGTTACTTTCTCATCTTATCACAGCCTCTGCCTCTAATCTCTGCTGACACCAAAGATCCTGAAAATATTCGCTGACTGCCATAGAGTGGCAAGCAGAACATGCAAATACAATAATCCTTTATGATAATACCTACTGCTTTAGAAAGATGCAAACCCAGACAAACGAAGAAGAATTAGAAGATGTGAACCCGTAGAATGTAATAAACCATCAAAAAATAGCACAAAACCGTATTACACCCGTGCACATATCTATACACGTATACAAGGATTTCACAGAACATTTTAAATAGACTTGCCCTCACATGACTGGTATTTACTATAAAGATGATAACCCGGACATGCATTCTGTAATATATAAAGGCTGCATCTTCTTATTGATAATCAGTTTGAGTCAGGATGGACAAAACAGCAGATCTCACAGACTTTGACAGAGTTTTGATAGCAGCATGATGTGAAAATCCTTGCCAGTTGAAATGTAGTACGTAGGCCTAATGACAGAATCAGAGATCTTTGTGTTATCTCCACTGCACATATTCTTTTACAGATTTTTTTTCCTGGTGATCTCCTTCATGTTCAGTTGTCGCTGCTTTTTCTTTTGAAAAGAGCTGTTTTCTTTGCTCACTGGCCTTGCACACAAATTAATTTTCTCATGATACACCCCCTTTCTGTAGCTATGGCAACAACATTGCAGAGAATAGGTCCTCAAACGTGACAGAATTGTCAAATTGCCTGACTTTGCTGCAAAATCCGCCTCCAATAATTTGTAATTTACAGGAAACTCTGAAAATGGAAGGACATTGTTATATCCCTGCAGTGTCCATATTTCCTGACATTTTAAAGACGAGCAACAATCTGGTGCGATTGCAAGTGTTGCATTGTAGAGATACACCTTCTGCACAAGGATGGATGAGGCACACACTGAATATTGGTGAAGATAGTAAAGAGATGGCTGATGTGTACAAATGTTTGATCAAACCCTAGTCAGAGGTAGCTTGACATTGTATTGCTGCTTTCCAAATCGTGAGCTGATGGACTTGCAATAGGGGGAAGCTAGACGCACCAACAATATACTGAATCTCTTTTTATGTATGTATTATATGCTTACGTATATATATATATATATATATATATATATATATATATATATATATATATATATATATATATATATATACACACACACACACACACATACCTCCCAATGTTTCAGTCATCAATACTCCATTTCTACCCCTTGTAAAGTTCCATTCCTATATCCTGACTGTCTTGACATTTCTAGGAACCCAAAATATTGATATTGAACATGATGGATTAGGATCATTGCTCATTGACAACCCAAAACCTGTTGAATATCAAATTCCAAGTCTAAGGTGATGCAAACCTAAAACAATCCAGGTAAATCTGAACACCTCTGCATTGGTAAACATTCCACCTCCTTCCGTAGTAAACTTAAATGCATTAAAGCACACTTGGTATGCTATACTAAAATCCTATCACCCAAGGTGTATTCCAGAGATCTCACATCTTCTTACACACACAGTACAGCTGCTTCTCCTCACCTGTTACAGTGTACATATTCAGAGACACATTTGTTTTCTTAAAGTAATTGTAGCTAACAAAATAATTCCGTAAATCTTAGTCATTTTCCAATTCAGTTACCTATATAGATCTCAAATGTGCAGTTTTAAAATAACCACATGTTACAGCACACATGTATTTTTCATTTTTAAATTTGATTTCTGATCCACCTTCACGGTGAAAGGAAGTGCTCAGCTTCAATGTTTTGTTCTTGGGTTATCTGTTTTCATTTGCACTTCCTAGGTCATTTTACCTCAGCAGTATCTTCTGGGTAAATCATGTTACTGGCTGAAAGCATGTTAGTAAATAGGGAAAGCAGTTATTGAAAAGAAAAGAAGCCAGTAACTCTGGAGAAAAACATGCACACGGTGCTCTGATTGGTTGGTTCCACAGAGGAGTTTGGTACTTTGTACAAGTGGTATTGATCCCGCCTCCTTTGCTGCCACCTGTGTTGATGAGTGCTGCTGGGAGCTGGCTCTCCTCACAATATATTCATGTGTAGTGAAAAAATTAAGCTGACAAATGGTTTATGATTGAAAAACAAGATATACAAGAAAGGTATACCTCCAATACAATCATATAAGCATAGGATTTAAACTGGCTTTGGACAAGGCCTCAGTACAGCTCAGTGCATACGTTTGTATCAGAAAGCACGGATATCCATGGAGTCAATTCGAAGGAGATGAAAAGGCTGACAAAACTTTACAATGTTTGATATTTATACCTTTGTAAGCAATTGTTGACTCCCCTTCAACCCGACTGGTTTCTTTCCAATAACTGAGGTAGTCGCTCAACCATCACACACAGAGAGCCAACCACATACTTCCTCTGTGGGAAAGGGGGCGGTGCTACATTCAGCAGGGCGCATCCATCTTGTCTTTTAAAATAGCTCCCCCTGTCTCAAAGCCACGTGTCATAAGAGAATTCTAAACTTGGACAATACAGGATTAAAATGACTATAAAAGCACATTCACATACAATTTAAACATAATATTTAAAAACAACAACTATATAAGACATACATACACATAATGTAAAACTTATAATTAATAGCATAATTGATACGTCATGCAGAAAGCCATCACTGCATGCAGAGCTCCAGTGTATTTTACATGTGATGGATTCCATATTCCAAGCAATCAGAGAATAATCATAAGTAGCTTGTTCTGTATGTGCTGGTGATGCAGCAGGATCAGTGACTAATCTATTAGAACATTTCTGTCATGCACATTTGAGGTGGTTTCCATGGACACAGTTCTGCACAGCATGTTCCACACTAACATCTTTGGTATCAAATATTTCTGGTACCAAATACTGTAGTAGATGGGTGTATTTGTATATTTCTGCTCATGGGAATTTACATAATATCACCACTTCAGGTGGAAGGAGAATTACAAGAAGACCAAGGATATTCCAATATTAGTGATTAGCAACCGATCAATAATATTGCAAATCGTAATGGGTGATGGGGGAGATATAAGCGCCTGTTCTACAGCTGATTGACGATGAACTAGACCATTTTGTGGATTACCATGGAACAGCAAAATCAACTCGGACATGCCAACTTCTGAAAGGAGAAAATAGCAGCATGTTCTGAGTGTAGCGAGGCAGATTTTCTTTTACATCCCCTAGAATTTGAAAGGTTCATAGGCTCTGTCAAGCCAATGACCTTATTTCTGCTGTTCAATCTATAATTTTGGTAATTGTAAATAAACGGCATTTAGAATTTATTTATTTATTTATTTTTTAAATTTGGAATTTTATTTATTCTGGATTTAAATATTAGTAATGAAGATTGTTTTAGGATCTCAAAAGTGATATCAAACCTGGACTGAAATATTCAACATCAAAACTTTGTAAAAATAACTATTAAAATAACAACACCTTAACAAAGATTTAACATGTTTTTTGTTTACATTTTTACTACTCTGCAACTATCAAAACACAAAATGCTGTGTAGTATCCAATAATTAATTCATTATTTGAAGCGAGTTAAACCTCAAAACCCATTTGCACAGACATCCAGTAATGGGGAGTGTCAGATTGTGCTTACAGCTGGTGTTTCTTCATACCTATGTGAGTGATGACACAGTAATATCTATGGGCATCCAATGGCAATTCATTCTAGTATAGACTTTATGACACCATAAGATACAGGCAAGATACATAAATATGCCCCAAGTACAAGTAGTTTGGGAGAGGAAGAGCCTAGATCCAAACTTCATGATGAGAGGTAACATTCTTCAAGGTACTGTTTTCACAGCTGGCTTGTCTTCCTGAAAACAAAGGGAAAATGATGGATTTCATCTGATGTTCCGTGGTGTAAAGAAATGAAATGATTTAATGCCCCATCATTCAGTATGAAGCGCTTTTATATATCATGTGTTTTAATAACTTGAAAGATCAAAGCTATCAGTTGCCAAAACCCCAGACTCCTGCGAATAGAAATATCAAAGAAAACAGTTTCCTTTGGTGCCACTAAAAGCAGAATTGTGCTCTTTTTTTTTTTTTTTTTTTTTTTTTAATGGGATGTGTTTATTAATTTTTTTACATATTTACTGTACCCAACATCTGCTTAGCCTGGATGTTTTGTATTCTATAATATGTGTAGTTATATAGAATATAAACTTCAGAAATAGAAATGAACAGTTAGAGGCAATGCCATGCAAAAAGCCAGACAGCAAAACAACAAAAAGCCAGACAAGCTGGCAGACAGGCATATACTGTAGTGTGGCAAAGTGGTTTGAAGTGTACAGGTGCAGGAATGATGCGGTGCGTAATTAACAGACAGAGATTTGAAATCCAGTTCGAAAGGGGTTCTTTTTATTTTATAATTCCAGGTCTGGTGACCAAATAAAGATCCTGGCAATACACAACAATGTGTAGTGCACTGGGTAAATAACCACAGGTATGAAGTCCCAAATAATACACACACAGATCCTTCCCACAATGTACAAACACCAGTCCTGGGTGCGTGCTGCAGTGCTTGTGGTGGGTGATACAAGTTTATTCGTGACAAAAGTGCATAAACTATGCCAGTATAAGTATGTGGTTAAAATATTTTCCAGACTATATAAATCTAAATACTAAAACACACTTGCATCAGACTGGCCTGTAATTGAAAGTTCTTTCACAGCTTCATGGTGATTCAAATGTGAGTGGAAGTTCTTTTAGCGTCTGGAAACCCCTGCACTCTTCCTTTGTACTGAGAACAGTTTTGGCTGCCCCTCCTGGCTGCATTAATTACTTCTATTAGATCTTATCTGGCTGTAAGCTGTTCCAGTCATGTCTAGTTTTATAAATACAGATGCAAAGGAGAAGAATAATTTTGTAGGGTTATGGAACAGCTGATAAATTCCCTATGATGAATGAAACAGTATCATGACAGAAAAGGCTGCAGTTTTCAAAAATGATTGTGAACACCACTGGCTGGCTACTGTAGCTTTTATTGCTTGTGAGAGTTCACAGGATAGAAGAGTGAAAGTGTTTTTTTTATTTTATTTTATTTTTTTATCTGAGTTGTTTGAGCTTTTAAGCCAAGTACAAGGTTGTCCTACAAGAAAACTTGCTTCCTTCTGCTCTGACAATGTTCCCCAACTCTGAGGATTGGTTTTTCCAGCAGGACAATTCTCCACGCCACACAGCCAAGTCAATCAAGGTGTGGATGGAGGACCACCAGATCAAGACCCTGTCATGGCCAGCCCAATCTCCAGACCTGAACCCCACTGAAAACCTTTGGAATGTGATCAAGAGGAAGATGGATGGTCACAAGCCATCAAACAAAGCCGAGCTGCTTGAATTTTTGCGCCAGGAGTGGTATAAAGTCATCCAACATCAATGTGAAAGACTGGTGGAGAGCATGCCAAGACGCATGAAAGCTGTGCTTGAAAATCAGGGTTATTCCACCAAATATTTATTCTGAAGTTAAAACATTAGTATTATTATTGTGTTGTTTAAAAATGAATCTGAACTTATTTTCTTTGCATTATTCGAGGTCTGACAAAACTGCATCTTTTTTGTTATTTTGACCAGTTGTCATTTTCTGCAAATAAATGCTCCAAATGACAATATTTTTATTTGGAATTTGGGAGAAATGTTGTCAGTAGTTTATAGAGAAAAACAAAAATGTTCATTTTACCCAAACACATACCTATAAATAGTAACCCTGCACGCAAAATTGAAATGGATTTACAGCAGGAGGTGGTACATTGTAAAAAGCAGACAACGTTGGGCAATTTCTTATTTTAAAATTGTGTTTTTTAGAATTGATTGTAAGTACAACACATATTTTTTATGTTTGCTTTGCTCATTGTAAGGACAATTGTAGCACATCGTTGTGAAGGACTATTTAGGCCTACTCCCTTTCTGTTTGTTTTACACATGTATGAAGTAAACAGTTCAAGGTTTGGTTATGCCGTGTTTCTCATGTTCATTTTTGAACAATGTAACATTTAAAACACATGTATTTTTCAACTTTCGGTTAGTGACAACTTTTTGCTGGGAACCGAGAGGTTGTTAATAAGTGGGATCTACTGTGTACAGGTATATAGAAATGTATGATTTCTAGAACTTTCTCGAAAACAAAGAATTTTAGGAAAAATCTTTTGTAGCATGAGGACAAAAACATGATTTTGCAGGAGAGCCCCCACATTGATTAATGGACAATGTGGGTGCCCTGTGAATTGAGATAATGGGTGGTGGGACGAGAATGTGTGCCTGTGACTGGGGGAGCGTGCAAGACAGAATGAAATCTAAGGGAGGGGCTGGGTGAAGAGTGTGGGTTTTGGAGCTGTGGGAGAACCTGCTGTTTTTTATAAATACCAAGTCAGACACGCAGAGACTATTAGCTTTGTGTGTATTACCTGGCTGTTTAGTAAACCCTTTTATTTATCCTGTGTTCGTTATTGTTTATTGTGCTGGTGTTATTCTGCATCATTAACAATTGAACATCTCTCTTCTTAGGATCTTACTGTAAAACTTAGTTTCCTCAGGTCGCATATAATATCAGATTCAACTAAAGCCATTATTAAATGTATTTAATATTCTTAAATGCGTTTATATTTCTCAATTAAATCATATTTTAGCCTTTGTGAATTATTAGTGAGGCCACGCCCCACTTGTCTTTGCTGACGAGCTGGCACTGTTGCATTTTTTTTAAAACTGCTCTTGTAAAATTAACTGTGCCATGCGTGGATTGCTTACTGCACCTCTGTGTTAAAATATCAATTTAAAATTGCAAAACCGAAGATAGTATTTCAAGAGTCAACCCTCTGAGGAATGGCATTGAAGAAGCAATATTGCATTCCTCTGTTATTTCAGTAAAGCCTCGGTTGTCTCATTGTTCATGCCTGGTAATGGTAATCTCCACTGATAATAGAGCATTTTGCAATCAGGAGCATGTTGATGACTAGAGTGAAGAGGATGTGGGGAGATTAACCTCTCGTGGAGGGCAGTGGGGGTGGGGGTGGGGGCATGCCCACGGGGACTTCATCTCCAACTGCATTGGCTCAGGTAGTTTAATGACGTGCCATAATAGAGCCGTAACAACTTTGTGCTAATCTGCCTCTGAATGAGATTCTGTCAAAAAGACAGCCTGATGAATAGCTTTCATTAGTCAAGTCATTACTAGCCTTTTACATTCCTAACAATGTTTCTGGGGAGAAGGCCAGCGGACTGCAACAGCAGCAGTGACAGCACACAATTCTGAAGCAATGGTGACAAGCATGGGGGGGGGGGGGTTGGGTTAAAACAGGACTTTGGAACAGAAGACACTGACGATCAATGTAAGAATACTTCAGATTGAGCACTATATCAAGTAGTATTGGTAAACTATAGCCTTTCCACTTCTTTATTATCTTGAAGAGCACTAAATCATGCAATCTCAGGCTGCAAGGATTCTCTGCAGAATAGTATACGCCACCCAAATACTGCATTTGAGAAGGTAACCTTTAACATCTAAAAAAATAAAACATAAACACCACCATTAGACATTGTTAACTGGTACATTTCTAATCAATGTGCATAGAAAAAGACAATACAGTGTCTTTGAATTAAGCACCCCCACTGCTTTTCAAAAATGTGCTGGTTGAAGCAGATGAATCAATGTTTTTCTTTCAAGTAGGGATTGTCCCTGAAGATGAAGAGTGGTGTAAAGATTAGGGATGGGAATTGTAAGTTAAGCTGTATTGTTTTCAAATCCTTACTCAGCCATTCACTTACTGTGTCCCTGACTTTCCATTTGTCCGTTACTTAATATCTCCAGTGCCAGCAGTGCCCTCTTAGAAACCACACACGTTGATAGTTTCTTGCGTTGATTGTAATTGATCAATTTCCTTTAAACTGGAACAAATACCGTCATCTTGCTTCAGTGTCCTGCATAGACTGGAGGGGTGCTGCCTCTGATGGAAACACAGTATGCTTATATCACACATTTTATATCCCTCACTAAAAGCTAAAGCAGTACCTCATTCTTCCACCACGTATCGTACTTTATGATTAGATGGAGCTTCATTCTCACATTTTCGTGTGGAGTGTACTGAATTTAATGCAACTTTTAACATATCAAGTTGTCAATATGGGAGTTTCCATGTGTGGTTATTTACACGTGAAGTGGTGATGCGTGAGCACGTTTGAGAGAACAGCTCGCAGGGATCGGGGAAATCTCATTAACTCATGAGCATGAAAACGTCCACTGCTCTCAATCCAGACATACTAGAGATCATACGTGGAAGGCGTCTGGCACAGATCTCAATATGTTGGACAGTTTCATTATATACCTCCGGGTTAATTATTTTCTTTTTTTTTTTAATTAATAAGTTGTGTGATAAATTAGTTGAAATATTATTCACTACTAATGATATGCTATCCCACCAATGGATGTCTAAAAACAATTTTGGCAAGAGCAGTAAAACTCATTATTAAAAAACCAGGGACGAGGCATTTACAAATCACAGCTTTATTACACAAGCTTAACACTGTGATTTAAACAGTTTCACTCAAACAAGATGTCACCTGACAACCGTGGATTTCTAGGTGAGATTCTGTCCTGTACCTGTTCTCTGTGCATATTTTCCAGAGCTGCCTTCGAAAACAGCAAGAGAAATTTACGTATGGCTAATTTGCATATCGACCTCCTTTCCCCTTCATTTCTATGACATTAGGTGAAAAGTGGGTCTTTCCAAGTAAAATAAACTGAACCAATGGAAACCTGAAATGTATACGACCATTTTTCATTTGCTTTAGCACAATTAGAATACACATGGAAACTCCCCCAATGTCAGTTAGTCAGCGGCTGCTACAGATTTTTATTGGACCGTTATCTCACTCACTTACTGTACTTTAGATGGGATTGCAATGTAATTATGGTGCTGCTGTCCTTACCTTAATTGCAATTATTTACATTAAATAATTTAATTACACTAATATTAACATTACCAACACAAGCACTTTTGAATTGTGCATTCCTATATTATTATTTGTTTATTTAGCAGATGCCTTTCCAAGGCAACTTACAGAGATGTGTGTGAACTATGCATCAGCTGCAGAGTCACTTACAACAATGTCTCACCTGAAAGAGAGAGCACAAGGAGGTTAAGTGACTTGCTCAGTGTCACACAATGAGTCTGAGAGAGCTGATATTTGAACCAGGGATCTCCTGATTACAAGCCCTTTTCTTTAACCACTAGACCACACAGCCTCCTAGAGGCATACAGAACATAAAAATGCCATGCATAAACATGTCAACATTTATATGTACTGTACTAAACACACAGGGTCACCATGATGGCTCCATTTGTTACAGGTGTGTTGCCATGACACCTCAAGTTGGCCCAGTCTTTTGCAGTTCTTTGACGACACCTCTATGACACTTTTGACTTTGAATATCAGGTGCTCCACAGAGTCTGTGACATCAATAAGAATGTATTACAGTACCTGATGTGGGCCGGCAAACGTGAAGTTGGTACGGGATAGATGCCACGGAAGCTATCCTACTTATTCTTGTTGCCTATGGCTATAAACCAGAGTTGTAAAAAAAAGTAGAGAAAGTAGAGAAATAAGACAGCTACCAATGCATTGGGCAATATTACAGACTGGATTTTACACATTAGTATTATAGTTATTACGTTTCAAAACATTGCACAAAATGATTTGTACTCATATATCTAACAAATCTGTTCTTGATGAGCTGTAGGGCTCAGTTTAGGATCTCAAAGGCATGGACATTGCTGGTTTATGTTAAAACAGATTGCTTCAGCAGTAACAATATGGGTGCAATAGATGGTATTAGAGATTGAATTTTCCAGATTTGTTGGATACATGGGGTTGCTTATAACGTGCTGCAACTCGCAACACATTTAGCCACACTAAATACAATATGTGCGAAGTGTAATGCAGCGGCAGAGGCTACGATCTGCCGAAGAATCAGGAATCAGAAACTCGGCTTCTGAAGTCTGAGCTACAAATGCTGCGCAACTGCGCTCTGTTTAATCTTTTCTTTTCCACAGCCTAAATCGCCCTGTGACTTAACCCTACAGTGTTGCTGTTTTGTGTTGTCTTTTTCCTCTGCTATTTGCAGCAAAAAAAAAAAAGAGAAAAGAGAGATGCATGATTCCTACACGGGGATCTGGTGCTCAGTCAATCCCTGCATCGGTGCCCTCTGTGCCTCTGTGCCTTGATGTCTCGGTGCTTCGACGCCCTCATGCCCTCTGTGACTTGGTGCCCCACAGCCTCTGTGCCCTGGGTGCTTAAATGCTCTGTGCCTCGGCGCCCTTGGTTCCCTCGATACCCTCAGTACATCCCCGCCCTCTGTGCCCAAGAGCCTCAGTACCTTGGTACCCCAGAGCCTTAGTGCCTCGGTGCTCCTGCCCTCTGTGCCCCAGAGCCTCAATGCCTTGGTGCCTCCATGCCCTTGGTGCTTCAGAGCCTCAGTGCCTCTGTGCTTTGGCACCTGGGTTGCCCCAGAGCCTTAGTGTCTCAGTGCTTCGGTGCTCTTTTTGTCCCAGAGCCTCAGTGCCTCGGTGCTTTGGCGCCCTCGTTGCCCCAGTACCTCGGTGCTTCGGTGCCTCAGAGCCTCAGTGCCTCGGTGCTTCAGTGCCCTCGGTGTCTCAGAGCCTCAGTGCCTCCCCGCCCTCGGTGCCTCAGAGCCTCAGTGCCTCAGTGCTTTCGTGCCCTCGGTGTCCCAGAGCCTCAGTGCCTCCACGCCCTCGGTGCCTCAGAGCCTCAGTGCCTCAGTGCCTCCCTGCCCTCTGTGTCTCAGAGCCTCAGTGCCTCAGTGCTTCGGCGCCCTCGGTGCCCCAGAGCCTCAGTACCTCGGTGCTTCGGTGCCCTCGGTGCCTCAGAGCCTCAGTGTCTCCCCGCTCTCGGTGCCTCAGAGCCTCAGTGCCTCGGTGCTTTTGTGCCCTCGGTGCCCCAGAGCCTCAGTGCCTCCCCGCCCTCGGTGCCTCAGAGCCTCAGTGCCTCCCCGCCCTCGGTGTCTCAGAGCCTCAGTTCCTCGGTGCTTCGGCGTCCTCGGTGCCCCAGAGCCTCAGAACCTCGGTGCTTCGGTGCCCTCGGTGCCCCAGAGCCTCAGTACCTCCCCGCCCTCGGTGTCTCAGAGCCTCAGTGCCTCGGTGCTTCGGTGCCCTTGGTGCCCCAGAGCCTCAGGACCTCGGTGCTTCGGTGCCCTCGATGTCTCAGAGCCTCAGTGCCTAGGTGCATCAGTGCCCTCGGTGTCTCAGTGACTCAGTAGCTCGGTGTTTCGGTGCCCTCGGTGTCGCAGAGCCTCAGTGCCTCCCCGCCCTCAGTGCCTCAGAGTCTCAGTGCCTCGGTGCTTTCGTGCCCTCAGTGCCCCAGAGCCTCAGTGCCTCCCCGCCCTCGGTGACTCAGAGCCTCAGTGCCTCGGTGCTTCGGTGTCCTCGGTGCCCCAGCCTCAGTGCCTCCCCACCCTCGGTGTCTCAGAGCCTCAGTACCTCGGTGCCCCAGAGCCTCAGTGCCTCAGTACCTCAGCACCCTCGATTTCTCAGAGCCTCAGTGCCTCGGTGCCCTCGGTGCCTGAGAGCCTCAGTGACTCGGTGCTTCGGCGCCCTCGGTGCCCCAGAGCCTCAGTGCCTCAGTACCTCGGCGCCCTCGGTGTCTCAAAGCCTCAGTGCCTCCCCGCCCTTGGTGCCTCAGAGCCTCAGTGCCTCGGTGCCCTCGGTGCCTCAGAGCCTCAGTGCCTCAGTAACTCAGCGCCCTCGGTGTCTCAGAGCCTCAGTGCCTCCCTGCCCTCGGTGCCTGAGAGCCTCAGTGTCTCGGTGCTTCAGCGCCCTCGGTCCCCCAGAGCCTCAGAGCCTCAGTGCCTCGGTGCCCTCGGTGCCTCAGAGCCTCAGTGCCTCCCCACCCACAGTCTCAAAGCCTCAGTGCCTCCCCGCCCTTGGTGCCTCAGAGCCTCAGTGCCTCGGTGCCCTCGGTGCCTCAGAGCCTCAGTGCCTCCCCACCCCACCCTTGGTGTCTCAGAGCCTCAGTGCCTCCCCGCCCTCGGTGCCCCAGAGCCTCGGTGCCTCAGTACCTCGGCGCCCTCGATGTCTCAAAGCCTCAGTGCCTCCCCGCCCTTGGTGCCTCAGAGCCTCAGTGCCTCGGTGCCCTCGGTGCCTCAGAGCCTCAGTGCCTCAGTACCTCAGCTCCCTCGGTGTCTCAGAGCCTCAGTGCCTCCCTGCCCTCGGTGTCTCAGAGCCTCAGTACCTCGGTGCTTCGGCGCCCTCGGTGCCTCAGAGCCTCAGTGCCTCAGTACCCCAGCGCCCTCGGTGCCTCAGAGTCTCAGTGCCTCAGTAACTCAGCGCCCTCGGTGTCTCAGAGCCTCAGTGCCTCCCTGCCCTCGGTGCCTGAGAGCCTGTGTCTCGGTGCCTCAGTGCCTCAGTACCTCGGCACCCTCGGTGTCTCAAAGCCTCAGTGCCTCCCCGCCCTTGGTGACTCAGAGCCTCAGTGCCTCGGTGCCCTCGGTGCCTCAGAGCCTCAGTGCCTCCCCACCCACAGTGTCTCAGAGCCTCAGTACCTCCCCGCCCTCGGTGCCTCAGAGCCTCAGTGCCTCGGTGCTTCGGCGCCCTCGGTGCCCCAGAGCCCCCCAGATGCAGTTGTCATCTTCAAATTGAAAGGAAAGGTTATGGATGTAACCCCGGATCCCTGAAAGAGATGATGACCAACAAACCTTGCAAGGTTGCATCACTCGCATTCATGGGTTAGATGCAAAAGAGAAAGTGATGTCTGCGGAGTGACGAATTAATCCCTCAGGAGGCGGGAAATTTCTCAGTAAATACCTGAACTTTGGCAGGCATATCCCAAAACAATTGGTTGTTGGTTGATTTTTCTTTCAGGGAACCAGGGTTACGTCCATAACCTAACGATTTGCGTTGTGAAACTGGGGACTTGCCAGTGCGATGAGGCTATTTTTATTTTGTTTTCCCATGGACCCCCTCTAAATGCTTAGGACAACAGGTTGGGAACCACTTCTGTACACGATCCGAACTGTGCACTGACCATGAATCAACAAGTAAACCTTAACGCAGAAAGACTCTCACGGAACATCAATTCAGTTAAAAAAGAAAATAAAAAACGGCTTATTGATTTATTTTTAACATTATTATCATTTATTTGAATCTCGTTGTTGGCTCTGGATTTCATTCAAATATCCGTTGTTAAAGTCTAATAAAAAGTGACAATCTGGACTCTTTTGCCACTGATTAGACCATGCTTCGCTCCAGGACTGCAAGCACGAAAAGCATGTCTGCAGTAGCTCCTAACATCAGTGGTGGGAGTTCTGGGGAAAATAAATACAAAATAAACAGCTTTTAAGAGCAAGTGTTAGTCCCTGAGGTTGAGGTATAATAAATCTTCAGCTTCTGTAGCTCACGTGCGAACACTGCACCTGGGAATATGGAAATGTTCCTCCTTCAATTAGATTTACCAGCACTGAGCTCCCAGGGGGCTTTGTACACTGTTCAGACCTGTACCGACAGCTGCACAGGCAGAGGATTCATCAGGAAAACCCTGGCTGAAAACCTGGCTGAGGTTTATACGTTGTATACTGCAGAAAGACACAACGCAGTTGATTTTATATTTATCATTGCATTCCCTTTTATGGAGTTCAGTGTTTTTGGTACTGCAGCACACAACCAAGCATTAGAAAGAAAGGAACTGATAGGGCATTTGGAGTAGGCGAAGTATTAATTAATTTTCTGTAGAGATTCAATGAGCATTCAGTAATCCCCTTTGTGTTCACAATTTAGATTTGATCCCTTTACCTTTAGATTAGGAGACTACAACTTTATATAAACACTGTAAACACGTGGGTTAATGCAGCGTACATAAGTCCTAGGCAACTGGTGGTTTCATAGGGGGTTCATGCATGTAGCACATGTGTGGGGGCTTCATGCTGTCACACAGAAACACAAGGCCAGGTCCTTTTATTACATACAGAATTCCACAACACAGCCTTGCAGATTGGTGAAATAATAATAATAATTATCTTTATATCGCGCCTTTCATAGTGGACCACCATCACAAAGAGCTTTACAAGATACGAGACTAGGATGTATATATGCATCAGCTGCAGAGTCACTTACAAGAACGTCTCACCCAAAGACAGAGCACAAGGAGGTGAAGTGACTTGCTCAGGGTTGCTCAGGGTTGCTCAGTCAATGGTTGAGCTGGGATTTGAACCAGGCACCCCCTGATTACAAGCCCGTTTCTTTAACCACTGGACATAATACATGATAGATAGAAACCCTTCATGAACCATCAGAGACTGCCTGTTGCATCCTGGCCAGTCAATCTGCCTGGAAAGTTAACATAACCAGCATTTGCAAGTCTTATACCCAGGGCTTCACATGACTTTTATCATGAGGTTCTCACATGAGTACCAGTAGGAATGGTTTGATATGCATCAAAATTAGGGGTCATCATCCATGTCGCGGTCGAGCTCCACCTCGTCCGTATTACTGGTTATGACATTTTTTAAAAATCTCCCACAAATCACCCACATTCCCTGGGGATTCAAAAGTAAAAACCAAAACACTTTGTCAGTTTATTAGTGTTGTTGTTAGCTTGACAGAACAACAGTATTTATCTGAGGGGAAACACGTATTATTTTAATAATGCTTAAGTAAATGTATTTTCTTTTTTAAACTCCTCTCATCCGCACTCTGTTTGGGAAGTGAAGTGTCAGAGAGCATCACAGCGCCACTCTTGTACTGCACCCCTCGTCTCTGAATGGATGGCTTACTAGAGATCCCTGCTATCATTGGTTGTTTCAAGTGCCCATTAAAAGAAAATGATTGATGTTATGAACTGGAAGGGGTTCCACCTATCACTCTCCATTTTTTAAAACTTCTATGTTGTTGTTAGGTGTGAGGCAGTGACCTGCCAGTGCAGAGGTTCAGCACAGTAGAACTCTGATGTACCGGTATTGATGATGTGCAGTGCTTCACAAACAGGGTCTCTGTGTTTTGCAAAATCAGTAATCTTCATACAGCATTATTGATTATTGCATATCTATAAGTGAGAATTTAACATTTAACATAGCGCCTGCTTATGATATAAATATATGCATACATTTTGTAAATGGCCGAAGTTGTGTACATGGAGATAGACCAGGGTAGTAATGTAATATATTTTGAAATATTATTTTTTAAGTTTGTAATATAGATGTCCTTAAAGAGAAGATTTCAGTGAGAAGCAACATAGGAGCGTTGTCCTTCTATGATTGGTGAAGGAAAGATCTGAAAAACTGAAGCAATTAAAAAAAAAACGTAAAACGGTGATCTGAGTTATGCATTTGGGTTTTATTATCGATTTTCTTACAGTACCTCTGGAGTCCAGTAAAGAGTGTTCCATTATTTTGTTTTAAATCAATTTAAATCTTTGCAAATGCCCAGTTGTCAGATTTCTTACCTAAGTGTGTTACCAAATCAGAAAAAATAAAAATAAATAAATAAAATATTTAATTTAGAGGCAAGTTGTTTTAAGCTGTTTTTAATAGTTTCAGAATTGTAACTGGTGTTTTTATTTTCCTTTCAGAAACAAATAAATCCTAACGGAGTAAACAGCTTTGAGAATCTCACCCATTGTGATTCAAATATCTTAGCAAAAATACCAGGGCCTTAATGAAGGAAGGAAAGCCATTTAGCGCCTCATTTTAGGTCTAACTTTTTAATTAGCACTGTAGTGTAATCACACCTTTGACCTATGTGGGACGATAGTCAGTATGTATTATGTAGAAGAGGGATTAATCACTTTAATCTAGCTTCAATTGTTTCAATTTTCCTCAAACCTATTATAGCATAACCTCATAGACATTGTGTAGTTTCTTGTTCATAATTCATTATTATAATGTTTGTAGACCCTGTTCAACATAAGTTATTTTTGCCCTATGAAAATGGGAAAGTTATCTCCATTAAGTGGTTCGCTGTCCAGAGTCTCACTTCAGATGGATTTGACTTGGCAGGTGTAACAGCCCACAGTAAACACAATCAGTAAAGACTGTGAATGCTGTCGCTGGAGTCATTTCAGTGCTCTCGCTGTCTCTTTTGTTCAAAAGCACTCCCACGCTTTCTCAGTAGGATTGCGTTCCTTTAAAATATTTTAAAAGCATGCCTAGCTACACAGTGCCTCACAGTTAACAAATTCCAAAAATCATACAGTACTCTATAGAACATAATGTTTAGGACACGTTTTGATTACATTACTGCAAATCTTGTATAGTGTTGTTCAATCTTGTGGTACAGTACTGCTCATCCAAAATACTATACAATTCTATAATACTATAGATGTCTGGTTGCATTTACATTTCAAATTGTCCCTAGGCTATGCACGATTCACTCTCTATTCATGTCCATGGGGCTATGAAGCTGAAATACATAAAGAATTCATTAGAAATATGTGAAAATAAATGCATTGCCTTTTGGCTTTGTTCTGCTTGTTCCATATACACAATAAACATTTTTGGGGAGAAATGTTATTACCTTTTGATAAATTATACTTAAGATATAGATTTAGTCATAACCAGAAGAATGGTCATTTTTTACTATTTATGTATTGTTTTTTTGTTTTTTTTTGTCTTTCCTTATTTCTATATGAATTTATTCATGCAATTTTATTTGATCAATTTTTGTTCAATAATACAAATAATGGCTTGTAAAATTGGGTATAAACAACAGGCAGTAGCTATAAGCTATGACTACTTGGGAATCCCAAGTTTAGTTTCAGTGTGGCCTCTTGTAAATTACAATGACCTTTGCTTAGCAAATCGGTACAGTAACTAAGCTGAGCTATTCCAAGCATGCATCGCTCCCGAGAGCACTGTTTGGCAGGTATTGATTTTGAGGATTGCCCCTCATTTTACAACAGTGTAGGCATGCAGTGGTACTTGTGTACTTCTGTACTGTATTGTCCCAGGAGAAGCCAATGTCTCCATCAATACAGGGAGAGACTAAAGGCAGAAATGCTCGCATTTTTTTTTTCTCACCACATGCCACTGGTCTTTTACAGACCCTTCAAGTGCCACAAAACAAGATCTGGAGATACGGCTTGTTTTGTTTTCCTTTGCATTTTGTATTTGGATTAAGAGTGCTGTGCTGTGCTGTGCACACCTCATATTATCCACTGAGCTGTTGCTGCACAGGTTCCTGCAATGCAAGCTTTCTCACCCTACCCTCAACCACCACGCATTCAGAACTGCCCTTTAGGACATGCTGTATTTCCGTTTTACGGCACAATTCAATTGAATTTCAGTGACAGGTAAACACAACACAGCACTGCATTAGCAAAAGGCAAAAACTTGTGTCGCAATTTAATTAATGCATACACGTTTTTTTTTTTTTTGACTGACGCAAAGAAAAACTGAAAATGGCAGCTGTGAATTTAGTTTTCTGATATGGACACGACAACATAAAATACATTGACTAACTGCAGTATGTCTGGTCACCTGCTTACATTTCAATGCGTTCTATTTAAATACAGTACATGGAGATGGTAATAGAGAAGCACAAATCTGCAACAGACTGTATTAAACAATGTGGCTGACAAGAGGCAGTTTGGTCTCCTCCATACATTAAAAGTAGAGCTTCTGATATGACTATGCTGATGTTTGGGTCGAGATCGAGGCTCTCTTGAAGGACCCAGCGAGTATCTGGGCCCAAGGCTGTCATTGGCAGGAGGATCTTGCCAGATAGGTAACTGAAAGCTTATTATCTCTCTCTGTAATCAAATTAAAAAGAATGCTATTTCTTGGAGAGGCCATGGAACGCAATGCTATTCCTTGGAGAGGTAGGAAATCATTGGATAAGATTACATGTATTAATATTAATAGTGTGTCTAAATCAGTACTGTAAAGGTACAAAATGACGAAATCTGACAAATCCACCACACAATGTTTTCTTTTATTAAATATATGAGAAAGGACACACGGCTTGTTTGCCAAGGTGTCCTGCACTATACTATAAAACAAACCAAAAAAGCAACAGTAAAAGCATAGCAAAGTGCTAGAAAACATAATGGAATAATGGTAATGCATAAGTAAGCATTGAAAATCCTAAATGTATTGTGGTAATCTCTGATAAGAGATCAGGGGTGACATCCAAATGAGGGTGCGGGGGGTTCTCGACTACAATTGGTTGCATCCATGAAATATTTTTACTAAATCAAATGCAAAACAGGAATACTCGAAGGGGTGTTAGAAAAGCATTTATTTCTTCTAGCTACACAAAATCAAGCACAAAGCCGTGGCATAGAGTGCATTGCTGTGAATAATGAGGCACGAGGCCAACTGAACAAATCCCCTTTATCTTTGCAGATCTTACAAATGTTGTGGTCAATTAGAACAGACATTGTATATTTAGAATAATAGGCTAGGAGTGTGCAGCTTACGTAAAGAAGTCTGCCAAAATACTTTTTTTACAAGATACTATTCCAAGTGCAGGCATGCCGTATCTTTGTTGTATGTTTCTTGATATGATTGCAGGAGTTTGGTTACATGACACCAGCCAGGCTTGATGGTTGCCAGTGGAGTGAATTTGCAAGAGAAGGCCGTATTGCCTCGGCTGCTGTGATCAGTGTGAGACTGTTGAAAAAAAAAAACACCATTTCCATTTCCCATAGCAACCTGGAGGTTAAACAATTCTTTACATTTTTTTCAAATGGACACCCGGGAAGCTATGCACTGTTGTGAGATTTTTTTCCGTGCCTGCAATGGAAGACAATCCAGGTTTTGTAATAATCTTTTATAAATGAACCTCGCGTTGCTATTAACGATAAGATTACTGATGACAAGATTAATTGCCCTTAGATACTACGCCTCGTAACTGCTAAATATAGCTGTCATTGACAGACTCCTCTTTTCCTTAATTTATCTTTTCATAGTATCGGACAGGTTTCCATGGTGATGTGGCCAAAGCCTGTAAGGAACACGGTAATATGCCTTCATAGGAAAACTATACAAAACAACAAAAGAGAAGATATGGAAATAAAAGTCTTTATTCAAGTCAAAAGGATTGTGATGGGTTTTGATGATTGGGCATTGAAAGAGAGTACATTTTCTTGACTTTAATTGACTTGAGTGTTTCGTTTTGCGAGTGTCTGGTTCCATAACACTACATGATAAGATAATGTCAAGAGAATGACACGCGTTTCAGAATGTTAAGGTCAGCAAACATGTAAGAATGTTAAGGTCATTTTCCATGTAAAAATATTTAAAACCTGCCTTTGTTTAATGCACATCCTCTTACCAACCAAAGCATGTAGGTATTTCTTTTTAACTTCTTTATAATTTCTTTATATTTTTTTTTATAATTTAAAAATACATAAAGTGGAATTTTGCTTGGATTGCTGTTGATTTTCAGTCATCTTTCCTGCATGTTGTTGGCATGTGTGTATTCTAGTCATGTAATCTCCTATTCTGTCTGATTAGGATGCTACAGAACCCTATTGACACTGTTAGATTGATAGTGGTTATGTGATGGGAACCCCACACAAAGACTCAGTGAGACCAAATGTACAAAAAAGGCATCACTTGAAAACATGCCTCCTTATTCATACATTTTTTGTAAGGTGCCAGGCTTCCTTCTTGTTTTGTATGGCGGTTGTTGACAATGACCTAAATACCCTTGCCGGTTGTTGCAGAGATGAACAGGTTTCACATAAAGAAACATAGTGTATGGAGAGTGAATTAAAGGCAACTAACAATTCTTATAATAGTCATCGAGGCATTACAATAGTTTTTAAGATGCTTGAGTCTTATTTCTACAAATCTGTACAGCATGTGATCAAGCTAGAGGCGGCTGCTTTGACTTCTGGAAGATTTCATATAATCTTGAAAGGAGCTGCCTGGAACAGGATTTGGTTTGACCTGAAGAGCTAATGATCATTCATTTGTGTATTACTGGAACTGCATCAGGTGGACAGTGCTGGAGCTAGCTGAATAGCAGCAAAATTGTATGCTTGCTCTTTTATACGCTGAGGTTAATTTTGCTTGCCTGCTTTGTAAACATAGTACTGTATTCATATTTAACTTTAAATTAATTCTTATGTTACCATGCATATTTATTTATAGCAAGCTTGTTTATATCCTCTTTTTAAGTAGTTATTTCCAGAAGGTAAACGTTCTCAATCCTTAAGTGAAGAGGATTGTAGATTATTGGTAACTAGATGAAAAGAAGAAAGTGGCAAGAGACAAAACCTGCTGCCACAGCAGAAAACAAATACATACCATTGAAATAACATTAAAATAGACATTTTACAGCCTTGGATCATGACACCCTAAAGAGCACCCTATCTGATTTTCCTCTCTAGTCCAATAGTGCACTGGTCAGAAGCAGTCCCTGCGTTGAACAACAGCAATTCTGTGGGATATCTCTCCACAAATCATAACTGAGAGGACCTCTCAATATCCAGCATCTATTTTGAAATGGCTAAAAGATACTAAAGTAATATGACTGATGAAGAATAAGATCTTTCCGTGTCAATGTTATGGCTCCAATGGTGTCTTTGCTGAGTCCCAAAATGGTCCCAAAACTGCCTGCAGCCATTGTATTTAAAAGCAATGACTTCAATGCACAGCCATTCCAACCATACCTGAAGACAACACATCCTTGTCCATGTAAGGTGACTGGTTTTCCAGAATGTATTTTTTAGCAGAAGTAACTTATGCATTGGATTTGATTCCTTTGCCGGCTTGCAGAGCTTGTCTGTATCCATTAAAATAGTACGTTTTACATTTTACATTGAATTCCATCCAAATTATTTATTAAAAAAAAAAAAAAAAAATCCATTCATAAAATAATGACATTTTTAGTAGAGATTAATATACATTTTAATGACACATCATGATAATGGAATAGCCATTAAACAAATAATCATTAACCATTATTACACCTATTGTTTTAAGTTGAAAATAATTACTCCGTTTCAATACATTCACATGTGAAAATCTGCAAAAATGTTTTCATAACACACTGTCAGACCAATTAACTTTTAAAGCGAAGCTGATATGCACAACTGTACTTATTCTTTTTTGTAAAAAACAATACTACATTAAAGTTCTGTTTGCGTTAGTACTGTGAATGTTTAAAAAAGACATACAGCCCTTTCATCACTAGTGTTTTTTGGGATAAATCCTAGGCAGAAGTATGTACAGTAGGTTTATAGCAGAGGCAGCTTATCCAAGCATAATCAGAAGTGAAAGCTAGGTGAGAATTGATGAGTAATACTGCAGAAGACTTGGCTGTTGTGTGAATGAGCTGATAAACGTGTTTACATGCCTAAACTATCATTATAAGCTTGCAAATCAAGCTGGAACGAGTTACCAGCTCATATTGCAATCAGTAGACCCTCTTCACATGCTTTAATAGTTACAGGAGCTAGGGGTGTTGCCATGGGGATGTGAATTGCTGCCTTCTGAAGCAATGCAGATACAGGACAGCCTTGTACACTACATGACTATGTTATAAATTTCGATCTGCACATAGCATTGAGACGGCTCTTGTTAGGGTAGTAAATGATCTTTTAATACGCTCCGACTCTGGCTTTCCTTCAATTATAATTCTTCTTGATCTTTGCACTGCCTGACATTGTGGACCATTCCATTTTATTAAATCAGCTTGGGAGTTTAGTGGGTTTGGCAGGCGGTGTCCATTCTTGGTTTAGGTCTTATCTTTCTGATGGGTTTTAGTACGTAGGGGAGATGAAGTCTGATTTGTCAGAGGTTGTCTCTGGTGTTCCTCAGGGTTTTATTTAGGTCCCCTCTTGTTTTCATTTTATATGTTGCCATTAGGTGATATTATCCGCAGGCATAGAGTGAATTTCCTTTGTTACACAGATGATACTCAGCTGTACTTGTCTTTCAATCCAGACAATCCCTCTACTGGGGCGTTATTAGCTGCTTGCCTTGTGGACAGAAAGTGCTGGATGTCACAGAATTTTCTGATGTTGAATTTTGACAAAATGGAGGTCATGCTTGTGGGTTCTCAGCACCAATTTAAAAAAATTGACTTATATAAAATATATCTTAGCAGCTTTTCCTCAGAACTAAAACTTGAAGCAAGTACTTTCTATTATTTGAGTCACATATTAGCAAAAATACTAAAGCATCTTTGTATCATTTGAGAAATACAGCTAAACTTCGATCTATTATTTCTGTATCTGATGCTGACAGGCTAATGCTTGCCTTTGTTTCTGGGATTGCAAAGTATTTGGTGTCTCGCTTGCAGCTTATTCAGAATGCTGCTGCAAGAATTCTAACTAAAACCAAAAAACGTGAACATATTACTCCGGTCTTGGCCTTCTTAGACTGACTTCCGGTGCAGTTTCGAATTGATTTTAAGATTTTATTTTTAACTTATAAAGCCCTTAATGGATTAGCACCCAGTTATTTACAGGAGCTGCTGATCCCTTACATTCCTAAGCGGAATCTTAGATCTCAGGATGCAGGGCTCTTGGTTATTCCAAGGGTAAATACTAATAGTATGAGAGGAAGGGCCTTTTCTTATAAGGCTCCTGCTTTATGGAATGCTTTGCCTTTTTTTGTCAGAGAAGCTAGGAGTCTTGCTGTTTTTAAGTCAAGATTGACAAGTTATTTATATACACAAGCCTTTTTTTATAGTCTTTTTATTATTGATATCCATTATTCCTTTTTTTTAAATATACGATTCAAAGTGTATTTACTTTTATTTAAAATAGCCTTTTTATTATAGTCTTTTAATACTATTTTAATGTTTTATTATGCTGTGTGTGTATTATGTTTTCTGTAAAGCACCTCTGTAACATAGGTGCTATATAAATTAAATGAAATAAATAAAAATACATTTTATTTACAAAGTAGAAATACCCCCACTCTCTAATACAAGGTACTTGTTCATTATTGTAATTATAAAAAGAAAAATGAAAACGGCATAGCTTTGAATGTTGTAATATCCCAAAGATATACAGCTGTACCATTTTAGTATTGATCAGATTTATTGCACAGTTTTCCATTCCTTTGAAATATAAATTCAAGGGGTTGTGGCACAGGAGCTCAGAGTGAAAATAATAATGCTGCTAAAATGGAGGAAGTCCTAGCTGGCTTTTCAAGGAACCAGATCTTTTTGTGCCTAACCCATTAGTGCCTGCAGGCATGGAAAACTGTTTTGCCACATGAAGACGATCATCTGCCTTTAGCATGTTGATCTGTTGTTCATGGGCTTGACCTGCTGTAAACTCACACATAGTAAATAGCATGTCAGATCCTTGCTCTGTTCATGGGTCTTCATGCATGAACAACAACGGTAACAAAAATGGAAGGAACGTCGATGACAATCAAGGTTAACAGTGGTTTGTCTATGATCATAAGAGCTGGTCGAGCCACAGCAAAGCTGACCTCTTTGTGACCAGTTCAATACAAAGATCACACCTTGCCATTACTACCACAATCAGCTTACACTTCAGAGACACATTCACCTCTATTAAGACCTACTCTCTATTAAGATCGGTCCAGTGATCTAACTAGAGTGGTTTCTTGTGTTCAATGTATGTATCAGTTTGTGAACAGATCAGCCTTGTATAATTCATTTCCAAAATATATCTAACACATATTTCCCTCTTTCTCTTTCAGTGTGACAATGCAAAGGGACTGAAGGCCTTCTTTGATGCCATATATTATGGCCCGAAGCACCTGATGATCTTTGGGGGAGTTTGCCCGTCAGTGACGTCCATCATTGCTGAGTCACTTGAAGGGTGGAATCTTGTACAGGTATGGAAACCCCTGATTAATATTACTTGTAGCTGTTTCACTGTTTCTTTCTGAGAGACTGGCTCTCTTCTAAAATGTTATGTTCTGTAATTCTGTAATGAGAAGATATGTTGAAGTACATTTCTGACTGGTTTTGTGAATGTGAAGAAGTAAAAGCTTGATGTAAGCGTTACTGGATGTTTGAGTCGAATGTTGCTTCTTTATATAGGCCGGTTCAGTGCATGTGGTGATCAGCTGGCTACCATAACCACAAGACAGGGAGTAAGTCAGAAGGACAGAAAAGTGCATACTATACCACTAATTTGAAGGTGAAGGGTAAAGGCCAAATTGACTGATACCGTCACCTATTTGAGTTTACCATCTTGAAACAAGCTACACTGTAAGGCTACCAGCTGCGTAACAGTAAACTAAAGAGACTTGCCTGATATAAGAGCTCTTAACAACAGAGGCCTGTGTGAATTTCACAAAGAAATGGGGTATTCTGCTATAAGAGCTCTTAACAACAGAGGCCTGTGTGAATTTCACAAAGAAATGGGGTATTCTGATATAAGAGCTCTTAACAACAGAGGCCTGTGTGAATTTCACAAAGAAATGGGGTATTCTGATATAAGAGCTCTTAACAACAGAGGCATGTGTGACCTGTCACAAAGAAAGGGGTATTCTGATATAAGAGCTTTTAACAACAGAGGCATGTGTAACCTGTCACAAAGAAAGGGGTATTCTGATATAACAGCTTTTAACAACAGAGGCCTGTGTGAGTGTCACAAAGAAAGGGGTATTCTGATATAACAGCTCTTAACAACAGAGGCCTGTGTGACTGTCACAAAGAAAGGGGTATTGTCCACAATAGCAGGTGAGTTTTAACAGACTCTCAACGATGTTAATTCAGGAAGCAAGCACACATAGAAAAGACTTTTCAACAAGAGGCTGCCCAAAATATGTTTTGTTTATACTGTATATATTTTTAAAAAGCCCAGGAGTCAAGACTTGCTATATAGAGAAATGAAATGCATATCGTCCTTCAGAGGACTGCCCTTTCAGCTCAAATCCCAGGAGATCGAAGCACCTTCATCGGGTTCAGTGGCTGTAATGAACAATACTTGCTTATGTATTTAGCACTGCTCAGTGGATGTCATAATAGTGCCCCATCCTTTTCTGTACAACCTAAACCATGTTAAATTACATGGGTATGGTTAAATGCAATAGTGTTTGCACAGTGTCTGCCAGCAATCAAGGGTGACTGTGGAAAGGACTGAACTTTCAATCTCATCCCATAATCCATCCACAATCCACCTTCAGAGTGCATTCACACTTACATTATTTCTTAAATATGAATAGGTTTTACCTGAATAACACCAGTTAAATCTAAAGGCTTTTTAGCTATATCATTCTGAGTTTTAATGACATTTTTAATTTCTATGTTCGTCTGCATTTCCTTAAAAAAAAAAGGTACATTCCTGCATTCTCTTATCAACAACAATTTCAACGGTTCACCTCCCTCTACTACGAAGCACGGTTTATGCTGTGTTCCCATAGCAATGCATAGCTCAAGGATAGAATGTAGTTATTTGACCAGTAAATTATTTTCAGACAGAGGGTATGTTAGACTGGGTAAATAAACAAAGCTTGAAAGTAACGTTTTGTTGGCATGCATATCAACAATCATACTGTTACTATTATCACACTGACATGATGGTTAAAGAAACGTTTATTATTATTATTATTATTATTATTATTATTATTATTATTATTATTATTAAGAAGAAGAAGAAGAAGAAGAAGAAGAAGAAGAAGAAGAAGAAGAAGAAGAAGAAGAAGAATGGTTTTATAAGTAAGACTTATGGGTTGGAGGGAACTCCCTGCTTCCTTACTCATTTATGGAGTTTTTTGAGAACCACATATTTCTCTAGACACACTAAATTGTACTGTTGTTTTTAATTCCTAAGGGAAAGCATAGTTTATATATGGCCCGTCTTTGTCTTATGGAAACACAAACTAAAATCAAAACAGTTCCTAGTGATACAAGAGCATGCCAATAAAAACAGCACTCATGTGAGTACTGCAGCTGGATGAGTATCCAATCTGTTATTCAATATAATAAGAAATCAATTGTTGCGGCTGTCTAAAGTCTGATTTCCTGCCATCTGATGATTTCTTAGTTTTTTGATATTTTGTATATGGTGTGAGTTTAACTACTACCTTAATAAAACAGAATTCTGCTCAATAAAATGAACTTAGTGTAAAACTGATGGTAACTGTGAGACGCTAGATGATTTAAATAAGATTTTGTTTATTAACTTCTAATGCAGCCAGGTCAGGGCAGATCAGAAGCTATAATTGCTTTGCATACACTATTAAAAAAAAAAAAAAAAAAAACTGATAATTAGCTTGTTATTTAATTTCAAATATCTGGATGCAAAACACAATAATAAATGAGTAAACAAGCCACGATTGGAAAGCAACCATGGCACCACCACAGCGTGGAGTGGAATCCCCAGCTCATTTGCATGTCTTGACAACCCCTCATTAGATCCCTGCTGATCAGATTGGTTATAAATAGTAACAGCAGTTGACAACATGTTAGATTAGAAACTTGCAGTAGTTCCAGACGCAAGACCGAGGCCCTTGATTTTATAGCCAATTGTATAAAGATCCAGCACACTTTTCCCAGATGCTGTGGAAGTCTTTCTCCACCACTTCCCCATTACCTTCTTGACAGCTGGGTCTCTGTTCTGGCGAGGTATGAGCCTTCATTCTAAATGTTGGAGAGGATGTACACCTTGTCTAACATAAACAAATACACACATACACTATATATATATATATAATATATAATATATATATATATATATATATATATATATATATATATATATATATATATATATATATATATATTGCATTTCACATGAGCTTCAGCAGGTCTGTTGTCATATAAAAAACTTCCTCTAGTAGTAAAGGACATGGACAAGAGAAGGAATTGATCAAATTACATGCTGATGTTATTTTGACTATTAATGTTCTTAAATTAGTACTGCAGTTTAATTCTGCGTATGCAATTTCACATCACTTACAAGAAGTGTATGTCAGAGGTGTTGGTATAACACTGCTACAATAACGGTCTTGTAGATCACTGTTATTTACCTACACTGTTCCATAACTGGTTAGAGTAATTCCCTTTGAGAGGAACAGAAAAAGCACAGTGCCGATATATTTATCAAAAGCTTCAGTGTGTGACAAGCAATTCTTTAAAAATTCGTAAAATATTCAAGAAGGGGGGGGGGGGGGGGGGGGGGGGGGGGTTTGTAGAATGAGATCATCCATCAGTTACAAGAAAGAGGTCAGGGAATCAGCTGCCACGTGCAGAGAGAGCTTGTGGCAGTGTACACACTTCATATAACACGGTGCAGGATTTCCTTTGTTAATCACAAGGCGCCTGGTACACAGCTGGGTACGGGCTGGCATCAGTTAATATTTGGCTTGCGGTCAGGCGCCATCACCTGCCACAAGTTTAGGTGCTGCTTTTAAAGACATACCATCTGTGACAATAATGACAGTGATACTCACAGTCAAACGTACCTTTTTTATTATTGCTTTAGGCCCTTTTAGGTACACATGTTTCAACATGTGCATTGCAGCTTATTGAGTCAACTGATAGTTCAAATATGTGATGTTATATTATACTAGTCTATGGGGAAAACAAATCACATCTTTAAAACTGTTTTTACAGTTTGCAGATCTTTGCTGAAACCTGAAACTTCAAAAGGTTATACAGATGATTTCTAAGCACACCAAGTACAGTTACTTTAGTGATAGCATTATGTTGTTTGACATAAGTCCACTACACGGGACATCACATCCACAGGCATTTTTACAATCATTCTAATAAAAATGCACAGCTTTTTATAACACTACACGATGACTGATATTAATGAGGTTGGTGTCTTGGAGTTTATGTATCTCACTATTTAAATGTGCTAATTGTTCAACAAAGTTGTTAACTGCATGTGACAGGCTACTGCCGCATGGGTGCGTGCATTCGCTGCTGAGTGACATGCAGGAGATTGAGACACAGGTTGTAGTTGACACGGCCCGGGCGCGCAGGTTTTATTTATATAAACACAGACAAAACATACAGGAACCCCACATAACACTGCCAGCAATGGTAACGTCACATGGGACATACGGCCCGGCGTACAAAAGGCAAAATAAAACAATAGACGAAAATTATAAAATAAAAGGTGCCCCACTCCTAGTAGATGGGAGGTCCCACTTTCACCTCGCTCTTTATACCTTGGTGGGATCTACAATCCCTGAGCTAATCTTTTCTGTTCAATACTAAACAAGCCCCGACTCTGGCTACTCGTAGGGCCATCGGCTGTTTTGGTTTCTTTACGTTCTGATCCCGGGTCACTCTCACATCGATCAGAGGATTACAGCAAGGTCTTTAGGTCTATCTTTCTGGGTAGTGTGGACAATGTTTGGCCTATTGTCCTTGGCTTTGTAGCAGCCCTGAGGTGAATAACCGGGACCTGGACTGGGACCTTTTTATACCCTCTGGAACACACCTACCTGCTGGTTATCCACAGCTAGGAATCATATACAGCAGACAGGCTCTCCTAGGAGTGTCAGGCACTTCATTAATTATAATAAACACACACTATTTACAATATACATTAACATAAAAAAACCCTTATCATGTGCAGGGCTCCAGCCATGCCAAACTGCCTTACAGTTATGGTTGCTGTTTGTATTGCACAGGGGTATGGGTCAGGGCTGGTAGGTAACGCAATCTAAAACATGAAGACACATGCCCGATAGTTGCTCCTGCAAGGGAGCCCGGCTCTTTAGTACAGCGGTATTGGTGCTATGCTCCAGGCTCGCGTCACACCTCTGCCTGTGGTAAGCCCCTGCTTGCGGGGACAGAGGTTCACCACAGTATGCTACAATCTAACGTACAGTATGTCAAATTTCTATATAGGAATACGTGTTTTCCATTATACAACATTACCACACCCTTGAGCAAAACATTATCATAGGATGTCATGAAATGAAGTGTTCCTCATTGTTATTTATTGTTATCTTTCGGGATGGGAATAAAGACTCCCACTACATGCTTTATTGTCAGAGCAAGACCCTCGAGATCGGATCTACCACACTTATTTACATAGCAAATAAAAAATCTGTGGTCCATGAGGGGAGAGTAAAACATGAAATGTCTAACTCTAAAACAGAATAAAACATTTTACAAATTAGAACAGGTTCATGACTTCATGTATATTGATTTACTTTGAATAATTATTTGAGACCAGGAACAGAATGCAAATTAACTGAATTCTCATAGAAAATGATTCTGTTTTTTAAGCTTTTATTGTGAGCTTTGAGTGGTGGTACACTTTTGAAATGCAATTCAGTTAGTTTTACACTCTATAGGTGTGTGATAGTTAGTCAACACTTACCTCAGGGAAGCCAGGAATAGGGCAGAAGCCCAGTTAAGAAGTCTATAGAAGCTGAAATAATGAAACAAGCAAGACCACATCAATATTTTAATTGATCTTTGAAGTATGTGGGAAGATAAATGACTATCCACATAGTAAGCATGTGTTCCACCCATATGGTACATGCATGTAGTGTACATATCTGTATGTGCAAAAGTACTGTGTACTATACAGGGCATTTCAAAATCCCTGGCCTATTGTGGTGTATACTATGCCATTACTGTACAATTGATTCTTGCCTGAAACATGATAATAACAACATAAAATCAGAGACTCATTTCATAACATTATATCCTGCAGAACACCTTTTATTTATGTATTTTGTTTATGAGCTTTTGTGCTGTGATCTAATTCTGTAACTGGATATTGTATATTTTCTCAATTGGAGCTGTGTCCCAGATCTTTCACAATATATAGATATATAAAATAAATTATCATATTTCAGCCCTGGGCACAACCAATTGATAGGCAGCTAAATTATGAAAGTAAATAGATATCCATTGCAGTGTGTGTGTGTGTGTGTGTGGCTGGATTAAGGAATATATGTGATTAAAAATACATTTAAGAGAGATAAAAAGGTAAGATATATAATACCTAAACTGCCCTGCCAATCATGAACTGTGAACACTGATGATTGCACCGAGAGAAACTTTGTCTTTTCCCTGTAAGCGTAACTGTGAATAATTAGCTTATTGTACTGTATGTGTTCCAGGGGACTTTCAAGTCATTGGCTAGTACATGTTTGTCCTCCAGCCCGTGGTAAGGTTAATGAATTGTGCCACTTAGTCATTTTAAAGTTACTGGCTTCTGTAGTGGAAAAAATAGCATAATAGCATAACTGCCCCAGGTATCATAGAATTATATATAATAAATAGAATAAGTTGTTCAATTTATGGTTTGAAAACTTTCACAAATCATAAATGAGCACACACACACACAGAGAGAGAGAGAGAACATAACTGAGGGATACACAATTGGTTTATAAAATTCAATTTATTCATACTGTTTAAAATTATATGGGAAACACACATTAAAACAACCTTGAGAAGGTGCTTCCTCTGCATTGCTTTATATCCAGAGTCTGCTACAGTATATCCCCTGTTTTAATCACTTGGAAAAAGAGAAACAAAGCAGATTTTTGAATGCGTTATTTTATTGGCTGTCAAAGCCACTGAGCATCCTCATTAAAAAAAAAAAAAAAAAAGTACTCATTCTAACTGAATGTGATAATGTTCATGCTAAAATGTGTGATGGTTACGCATGTCATGGAAGTGACGTTTGTTAGAAACATTACAGCTCCAATTGTTTATCGATTCTAGTTGCTTCATTGAGAATTAAAGCTAAAAATACTCAGGCCTCTGCCTCCCACAACTTCCTCCTACGTTCTGTACCCAAAGATTATTTTTTCCCCTTTTAGAATACAACCACCAATAGAGGGTATGTTCTATGCAGTTCCACAGAGTTCCACACTAAGCTGCTGAATAAAATATGTGAACTTGTGTATTCTGAAGAGTTGACGTACAAACGCCTTTCATCTATTGGATCTATATTTTATGTTCCCAGAATAAGTCAAATTCAACTTATTTTTGGAATGTTCATAAATGACGTCAATAAAATATGACGTTGGCCCCTCTGCATTTTAAATCTACAAATGTGTCTTGATTAATGAATGTCACGGAGACTCTTTCCTGGTTAGCTTACAACAGATTACATGTTAATACAATTGTTGTTTAACTATTTAAAAATATGTATTTTATTGTGTACAGTAGTTACAGATAGCATCATTATTTTATTAATGAAACAGATGAAAATGTGTCAATGCTTTGCTGAAGAAAGGATTGCTCTTGTGTGGACTTATTTTATAGACGGAATGGGTTTATTGTCTAACAGTGGGCTAGAACTTATCAAGAATGCATATGTGATGTGTGTGTGTGTCATTCCAAAAGCATAATATCTCCTGCATTATTTAGTATTTCTGGGCTACTTCTGTGCATACGGCACTATACAGGTTGGGCAGTACATACCTTTTAAACTTTTAAGAGTAGCCGACGTCCTCATTTGAGGACAGGCTACTCTGACATTCTCTGAGCATTTTAACTGCCATCAATTTGAATGTTTTGTTTAACTACACTGTATCGTTATGATAGCTTACTCTCCTTTTGTTAACCACAAAAAGTTAAGTCTAAATGTAACTTAATTCTGCAAATATTCAGATGCTTTTATGATGCCTCAATATAACATAAGAAACTGAAACCAGAAAATGATCCGTCTTGGTGTTATCCTACCCACAGTGATAATAAAGATCAATTTTCTATGTGTTGTGCTTCATAGCCAGGGTGAAATTTCACTGGTCCGACTACAGGAACGTCTCAGTACTCAAAAGAGGATGCACTAGTTTGTAGTCTCTGTAAGTCACATTGGATAAAGGAGTCTGCTAAATAAAATAATATTAATAAATTCCTTGTGTTTAGATTTTTTGAAAATGTAATTAGGTACTTAATTAGACCTTCTTGTCTGATGTACTATTGTGAACATTCCAGAACATCAACAGGGGTTCCACTGCAGCATATTTTTACTAAAAGCAGAGCCAGAATGTTATCAGTGTCGTTCTTCTCAGGAATTAATTTAAAATTAACTTTTTTAAAATGAATGTTTTGAGACCAGATTTGCACTTATTTCATACGTGCCAGCACTAAACCATTAGGTCTGAAATGCTAGTATGTGGCTAATGCATACTGCTGGAACCTGTTGGGAAGTTAATTCAAAGATGCACATTTAGACTGTTGTAGTGTTCTAAAATATATGTGAAGGTAAAACCCTTTAATATATGGACAACATAAAACACATAACCATATGCATCCCAGTGTGATCACTGTGCTTTACTGTCCCAAGCGAAAAATAAAACAGTATGTTAAATCGATTTCTACGAAAACCAGCAAGGCAGTACAAAATAAACTATTTGGGGATTCAATTGCTTTTTATGCCCTATGACAGGAGCCACTAACTTCACATCTCACAGCTGTATGGACTCTGAAACTGTTTAAACCTTTTCGCTTCATCCAGTTTGCCACCCCTCTTGAATTTGTCTGTGTCTGCGGTTTCGAGTATATTACAGTATGTATTCACAAGAGGGGAACACTTAGGGTGCCGTAGACTATATATGTTGCTACAAGTAGGTGCCGTGGAAAGACAAAGGATGAATCTAGAATACTGTGATCCTATGCGATTGCATTGTTTAGTTTTCCCCTGCTTTGTACTGCAACTTTAGCACCCAGCTTTCTCCAATGGCTAATCCAGCCTTATTTTGAATATCCCAGCTAATGTTCCAGTTCACACAATCTGAATGACTTTCCAAAGTACTTGAGTTGCTAAACTGGCAAGCAGGCTGCCAGGATTCCTGCTCAGCAGCTGGGCAGGTATTAAAAATATCCTGACGAGTGTAATCAATTTCCACTGTTGCCGCCAAGGCAAGCTCTGACACAAACTAGGACTCTTCCCGTGTCATACCATGAGCTACAGTAATTCAACTTTGAGATTGTTTAGTCAGTAATTTGAAACATACCGTACACTGTAAAAAAAAAAAAATAAAAAAAAAAATAACTTGTTTTTACAGTAAAAAACTGGCAGCTGGGTTGCCAGTAACATACCCTATAGAAAATAGTATCATAATACTTCATGTTTTTACATACATTAGGGTAATCTTTTTTGTAGAGATTTAAGAAACATACATTTACATTAAAATACCATAAAAACAAACAACTACTAAATTTTAGCAAATTACTTAATAAAAAGAGTTTCTATGCATTAGGATTAGGGTTAGCAGCATTTAAACCCCTGCTCTTACAGCAAGTTTCAGCCAGCAATGGTCACACCTCAAATTTACCTCCCAAGCTACAATGCTGCCAGTATTGAACTCAACAGAAAACAGAGGTACAAACAAACAAATAGAGGGGTAGCCCACTTCAAGATCTGACCTACCACAAGATGGTGACCACACAAAATAGGAACAAAACATAAAATGGTGAGGGAACACAAAGGACACGTAAATTTACATATAATTGTGCAACCACACAGCACATTTAACACACAATAACACAAATAACACGGTTAAAATGCCGATATTTGCAATCAACCATGCAATGGGTTCTGGGATTCCGGTTTGAACGTAATTAGATGTAATAGCTATGGTATTTAATGGCTTTTTTTAAAATGTAAAACACTGTTTTTTTAAGGAAATGTTAGTATGAAGGTAATTTGCTGTTAAATTTAAGGTAAATTGTCATTTTCTAATAGAAGGCAATTTACCTGCACTGTTTACCAGAATTTTACCGTTGAATTCACGGACATTTTTTACAGTGTACACAGGACTGCATTACTTTCCATAAACTACAGCATTCAATAAAGAATCATATTCTGATTCAAAGAAGCTTGTGGCAGCTTATGAGCCATTTGGAATTTCTAAATACCCAAATACAGTATAATACCTTCCTTTAGCTTTCCTAATTGACTGTTTTTTGTGTGTGTATGGTTTCTGTGTACTTTACATTGCTGTAGTCTCCGATTTGGGTCACAGCCACACTTCTTCTTGCGGGAGTGGAACACCGAGGCATTTCTTACTAGGGTTACTGCCATTTGCAGACGGGTGAGAACTTTAATACATCCTTCACCATATTAAATGAAAACCAAATTCATATAAAAAGTCAGAAAATAAACATATTAAACAAAGCACCTGCATTAACCACTTGTATTAAGCTTTTAAGAAGGTGTCTGTTTCTGAAAGGTATTCACTCTCTGTTAAGGTTGCTTAGTGTTACAGCTTATCCTTGTGAAAAGCAAAATGGAAGCAGCAAACAATGTTGTCTACAGTAACAAAGGTGGAGAGGTACAGCACATTTACCAGTATTGAGGTAATACTGTAAGCTGCTTAAGTATTGAATATTCTGTTCCCTAATTAAAGAGAGTCTGTATTTTGAAAGACTCAAATACTCTATCGGTAATTGCTGCCTTTTGGCACAGGAACAAAAAGAGCTAAAAAATAATAATAATTTCAACCTTTCATGGAACTCAAGATTTAAAAAAAAATATATATCCCTATTTTTAATATATTGTGAGCTGGTGTCATTATAGTGCAGTCAGGAGTCTCACAGTGAGTCATAAAGCCTTCCGACTGCTTAGTAAGTAAACCACAGAGCTGTTGGTTGTGAGGAAACTTGCGTTATATTTTTCAGACGTATGCAGAGTACCCTAGGCATATATTCACCGTTGCGTTGGAGGTGCCATATTGACAGATGCTTCAAGGGAGCGGGGGAACGTTTGCATTTCATATTAACTTAACACTTATGCCTTGAATGTAGATTTTAACTTGGGCCATCTGCTTAAAAAATATAAAAAGTGAAATTGTAATGTAACAGCTTAGCGTTAGTGTTATCTGTGAACAATTCATACTGGCACTCAATCTATACACACAAACAGCTCATAATTGACTAAGCGCTGCTTTAGTTCAATGGCCCATGCTTTTCAGTTCAAGTAAATTAAGTCAATACATGCTTGCATAATAACTTCTACACTGGCATCATCAAATGGCACTCACATTGACTGGCAGTAATGCAAGTGTATTATATGTTTTGTGTTCTGGCTCTCATATACTGGTGGGTTTCAGCTAAGGAGAGAAAAACAATTAACTGACACACACACACACACACACAAAAACAAACAATTGCAATCATTTAAACAAATTAGCTCACAACTTGTCTTGAAGTGTTTGGCCACGACCTGTCTATGGGGCACCAGTGCAAATAAATAAATAAATAAATAAATAAACAAATATTTTGCCAGGTATTTTATTCAGGATTTAACTGAAATCCTGAATTTAGCTTAACACATAAATGTTAACAAAAACATACTTAAAAGTTTTCAAATGTGTACTTTCAGCTAGAATTTACATATACATGGTATATATTGAAGATACATATTACAAATTCAATACTGTAAGTCAATATGATTATTAAATCTAGAAAAAAAAATGCTTCAGTCTTTAAATCTTTGTTTTACACTTGAAGAGTCAACATTTAGCTGACACAAATAAATCTGAAAAAATACACGGAATCTTTAATGTACACTTGGGTATCCAACATTTCGATAACAGATAAATCTGCATGGTTAAATCTGAAGCTAACATGCATCCCCGGCACTCTATGCACAGAGGACTCGGTGGAGAGCTAGGGAGACGGTGCCATCTCCTATGTCGCCGAGGAGGTGTTGCCGCTGCTGCAACACCCCGCACCCCTGCCCGCTACATAGAAAGAGGAAGGCTGGAAAGACTTACGGGGCAGCGTTTGGGACACTGTGTGCCGTGTCTGCGGATCGCATGAGCACTACCTAGTGTACTGCCCCCACCTGCTGGAGGAGATATGGCTGAAGATCCTCGAGCCACCGCTGCAAGCGGCAGCTCTTTTCAGGGCTCCTGAGAGCGGGAGCAGGGACAGTCGCCAATACAAAACCCCGAGATACAAGTGCTGCCTGTCCAACTGACTGGGGGAGAAGAGCCACCGCCGCAAATGCCAGCTCTCGTCAGGGATCCTGCGAGAGGCGTGAGTCGGGAGCAGAGCGACAGCGGAGAGCAGCAGCAGGGGCAGCTGCCAGTGCAACCCTCGGCGAAGGAGATGCTGTCTGTCTGACTGCCTGAGAGAGAAGATCCACCACCACAAGCGCCATATCTTGTCAGGAATCCATTCCCAACATAGAAGCAGGGTTGCCAGATTTCTACAGTGTTTATAGCCCAAAACTAGCCAATTTTTCTTACTGAAACCAACCTTATTGCTATTAACATGTAGCCCAATACATAAAAAAAATCAAAAGTTTTAATAAGAAAAGATATCTAGTATAGATGTGATAAAAATGACAGGCCCCAGCACAGCTCATCCACACGTCATTAAAAAATAAAAAAATCATACGAAACTCTGAAGGCACAATCAACATTCACACCAGCAACCGGATTACAGTGTGATTCCTTTAATGCTGCTACTGTTTCCCAAATAAGAAAACACTTCAATCTTTTAAAGTTATACCACCAATCAAATTAGATGATCACATCAATTATATCAATTAAACATCCACATCAATTAAATGCACCTTAACAAATTGCAAAAATAGAGCCAACAGCTTGCCTTTTTTGTTAAATAAACAGAAAAAAGTTAATTGAAAGTATGCCCCATGCATTGAAATATTACACATAAAAACATTTTTAACTTCTTAAAACATTTTTAACTTCAATCTCCTCGTGCAAGGGCCAGCTGTTATCACCATAAAGGTGTATCTCAAGTCCATTTTAAATATGTACAAAGAAAAAAGTATGTACAAAATAAAACATTTTTATATTTTTTCTTATATTTGTTTTAGTTTCAAAAAAGCTCCTCTGAGTCGGCACCATCTTCTGCGTTATTTGCTTCATAGAGGTCGCCTGTAAACAGTGACAGCATTGCTTTGGACGGCTGACATTGGTTGCAGCACATCTTATTACACTGCATATATGCTCTGACCCTAACAATGTTTTCCAACAATTTCTCTTGCATTCGGTTTCGTAGTTTGGTTTTGATTAGGGCCATTTGTGAAAAATGCTTGTTCCACTGATGCATTGCTAAATGGTAGGACTAAAAGAGATTAGGCAAAAAGACCAAGTTCAGTGAAATCTTTATCACCAGCTGAATCGGTGTGTTTCGCCACTAAAACCCAGAACTAGTGTATTTCTCTGTCTTACAGTGAGCTAACAGATCGCTGCGATGTGCTCGGACTTCACATTTAAAGTACCTACACTGTGCTTTTGAGTCATTGCCAGGTACGCTGCTCATCCACTCTTTTAACCCTTTTTCTTTCTCCCTGTCTTTGCAGTGTTTTTTTCCGTATTTAGTCCACTTACCCAGTGGCATCTCTGTTTTTGTACTTTTCTTAAACTTCTTTACTTTTCCTGCTTTTTATCGGTTTGGATATTTCTACCATTTCTTAAAATGGCTGCTTTTCACTGTCAATTAACACAATCGTTCGTCTCTCCTGTCCACGCGTATGGTCATGCGCAGTGGTGGTTGTGGTCATGAACAACATGTTATTTTATAGGGAAACACAGTTTTACCTTGTTTGTGTGCACTGCAGCGGGTAGGCTGCAAAAGTTTATTGATTTTAATAAAGTTATTATTTTCATTCATATGACAACTAGCCGAAAAAACAACGAGACCACTTGAAAGTAGGCCAAAAAGTAGCAACCAGCGACTCCTAAACATTTCCCGCGGCTGTCTTTTTAAAGTAGCCCAATTCCGCGGCAAAACCGCGGACCTGGCAACACTGCATAGGAGGCGTGTTGCTACGGAGCTGACGTCACTGCCCTGTGACGTTTGCTCGTGCATTGCTTAAAAAAACGCTTCAGCACGTAGATATTTAATTTGCTTTGTGTTAGTGAGCAATGCATGTGTATATGATAACAGTACGATATTAATATTTTGTTTTTAATTGTTCTGTATAGTTTATAGAGATGCACCAAATCCAAGTTTTTTGGATTCAGTGGAATACCGAATCCATCTCAAAAGATTCGTCTGAATACCAAACCTACAAAAACTGTCAAGAAAACTGAAAGAAATTATTGAATGAAAAACAGACTGGCAGCTACTTACTAAGGACGTGCACAATCTATAGTTTTGAGCTTTTTAGTTAATAGTATTTTTATTACCGAATTTCAGTTTGAAATGTACACTTTATCGCTAGCCTCCCCCACAACAGAAAGGTCAAAATACAGAACCGTTTACTTTACCTTTACAAGGGCTGCGTCTTTGCCGTAACCCGCTATTTTCTTTAATGACGTTTCAGCCTGTGTCGCCTGATCTGAGAGGAGGGTTGCCACAGGCTCCAGAATCTCGGGCCACTTTAAGGAAAGTCAGGTTTTGTAACTTACTTCTCTAAACTGCAATGTATTCAGTAAAGTGAGTGTGAATTTTGCGAACTGTCGAATTGTTTTATAGTTGTTACCAAAAGCATACACACGCCTGCGAGGATCGTTTCCATCAATCAGACCTATGCAGCAGCTGACTGGCTTTCTGAGTCTGGGCGGGACTGTGTGAAGCAAGAAATATTAAACAAATAGAAACTTTATCTGCTGTCACAGGGTTAAATGAAAGAGTGCAGGTGAGTGCAAAGTTATCTATAATAATGGTGTTGCACTATTTTGATAGATGCTGTTCAAGCAATACGATTAATCGTTGTTACGAGGCTCTCCAGATCCAATCTCCACCACAAACAATTCAATACAATTACAAACTGCTGAAGCAATTCACACTCACTTTACACGTTGAATACGTTGCAGTTTAGAGAGGGGAGTTAAAAAACCTGACCTTCCTTAGTGTCCTGAGGTTCTGGAGCCTGCTGACAACCCTATCTGAGAGCTATGAGGAAAAAATTACCCTGATGAGTGACCTGAATCTCCCTGCGAAATAAAAACCCACCTTGATTTCAATGCATCGTTTGTGTAACACACATCAAATAGACTACGAAATATGTGTTAATAAAACACAGCAGCTCCCAAATGGTTTAACTTGTATTAGCACATTACAATAATGTAATTTAATTTACTAAAGCATATTGTTCAACAACGTCTTGCACAACTGACAGTTGTAAAGTTACAAAAAATATATATATTATATATATATATATATATATATATATTATTATTATTATTATTATTATTATTATTATTATTATTATTATTATTATTATTATTTATATCAGTGTGATCTCTAGCACACGTTTGACAGATAAATCAACAAAGCATAAAAGACTACAACAGTTTGCCGTTACAATATATTACAGGTTTACTGCATAACTTTACTCCATGAGAAGTGTGATGTGAATGTGCTGTTGCACACGAGGGTGTGTTTGCGTTCAGCAGCTGCATGACGTGTTTAGTGGGCACACCACCAGTAATTTAGGGATTTGAGAGCATCGACAGAGTTCATTAAACGTGTTTTTGTTATTAAATACAAGTTAAGTTCAATACCAGATTCGATTCTTTTATTTAAATAAGAACTGAACACACTGGAGGGATGCATTAAAATGGACTTGTGTCGGGGCGGATGTAGGACTCGGATTTGGTTCACCGAATCCTAAGTACTCGGCCGAATCTGAAACCTGCTCAAAAAGTAGGTATTCGGGTCGAATCTGAAACTAAATCCTGGATTTGGTGCATCCCTAATATTTTAGTTTGTGGGAAGCAGTACAAAGTAAAATAAACAATAATTCTAAGTGTAATTGTCTATGTATATTGCAGTTTTGGCATATGCAGTTAGACAGTATATATCCGAATAAGCAGAATAGCGAGGGGCGATACAACGAGGCGTGGGTGTATGTCTAAATGAAAAGGAAGTTATTAGAGATATCTCTCTCTAAATGAACACGAAGTTCATTTTTATCGTGAAAAAACTTCCTGTTCATCTCTAATACCTCTAAATGAACAGGAAGTTACTAGAGATATCTCTAAATGTACAGGAAGTTATTTTGAGATATCTTAAAATGATTTAGAGATATCTCTAAATGAACAGGAAGTTACTAGATATATCTCTAAATGAACAGGAAGCTATTTTGAGATATCTCAAATCAGTGGTTCTCAACCTGTGGCTCCTTTCAGGTGGTCTGAGGAAAGGTTGCATAATTACGTTAAAAAAAGATCTAAACTCTCTGTCATATGTATTCTTTACTAGGGAGTTTCCGTGTGTTGTGCTCACATGCACTGAACACAGCAGCTTGTAAAGTAAGGGATAACACGACATTAACATACTGCTGTAGTTGGGTTGGAGGCACAAAGTGAAGCAACGCACAAGGCCTGGAGTGTTATACCGCTTATAAAACACATACAATAAAAAAATAAAAATAAAATTGTTTTTATTTAAAAGATAAAACAAAAAAATTAGATTATATATCTCTCTACTTTGGAGACAAAATAGTCCCTCAAACAAGGTTATATTTGTTGTAAACATTAAACTGGAGGTTTTCAAAGTTTCCGTTTATTGTAATTAATTAAAATGAATGAAGCTTCCATGCTGGTCTCAATCACTCCGTAACCCGCAATGTTAGCCTTGTTCGTGACCAAGCATTTAAAAATGCCAATCATGTCGTTTTGTTGATAATCAAAAGATACAGAAAAGGAGGCAAAGACAAAGTTCACTGTCCACGCATTACTATTGCTGACCTGGAGAAGCTAATACAGAAACACAATATTAGCAAATTTAAGTGCTTGGTCACTAACAGGCTACCACTGCGGTTTATGTCAGCACTATTTACGGAGCGATTGAGACCAGCACAGAGGCTAACTTAACAAAATTGAGTACTCTTGACTAGCTGAATTACACACCGAAGCATAAATGATCGTAACAGACCGTTAGATTTTCAAGCTGTTTTTAAGTCGATTACCATTTCTTTATGTTTGATGAATTCAATAAAAACACCAGCTGCCAAAGCATTTTAGTTTTCTGCTCTTTCATGAAGTTGTTGACTTGTTAAATCTTTGTCTCTTGCTTTTTTTTCTTGTAATTCTAGCCACTTGTCCACTGTCATGCCTCCGAAAAGATCAAATGTGACAAAGGAATGTACAATACAACTGCATGGTAAAAAGCATGCAACATCCAAACATTCCCTTTATAAAGATTAGAGCTGGAGATTCGTAGTTCCGACTGTGCTGGTACCTCATGGGTGTATTGTAACTTCATGGATTATTCATTCACATAAATCAATTTCTGCTGTAATTATCAATTTAAAAATAAAACAATCCATTTTTTTTCCCTCTCTGTAAATTTGTGGTAATGAAAAGTAAACTAGAACCCTTCTTTGAAACTCCAATTCTAAATTAACTGCTCACAGAAACAGGCCCAAGTCTATGGTTGTCCTTAATATTATAGTCATTTGTTATGTGCTTATTTTTTGTCAGCTATACTGTTTATTGTGTGGTGTGCCAAGATCAAAAAAGTTTGAGAATCACTGCCCTAAATGATTTAGAGATATATTTAAATGATATCTTCAGGGGTTGAATACTTATGCAAGCAAGATATTTCAGTTTTTCATTTTTCTTAAAAATATTTCCCAACATAAAACCAATGTCACCTTACAATGATTGATTCTGAGTTTCAGTGTTTAAAAATAAAATATCAAACAGAACGAAATTTCAATGTACCATTTGTAATTCGGTAATATGAGAGAATTGGTCAGGGGTCTGAATTCTGAAGCCAGTTCGGCAAGACTTAATGCATATATATATATATAGTAGGATGATATTATAATATATATATATATATATATGATGATATATACTGAGCTATCTCGAATCTCTAAATGATCATTAGGCTTGCTATATACCTTTTGTCAAAATAACAAATAATCACTTTTAGTTTATGGCACCTGCAGTGAAAACAAAAGAAAATAACATGCAAGGTACTAGGGTAATCAAGAACATCATTTTTTTAAAGTGGTTAACATAGACATATGTGCTTATTCCTCAGTGCGCCATGCGTTTTCATTTCATTTACAATATGTAACACATTATAGTAGAAAAATATCCCAGGAATAAAGAATAGGTTGTGTAGGCCTTACTTTATCCCAGTCAATTAACTACAAAACAAAGGATGCCAAATAGAAGTTCAAGTTAAAAGTTGTTTTGTTTATTCCCGAAACAAACAGTACATAACGCTGACAACGTATTTGATTTATTTTTGTACTTTTTTCATTCCTTGCCATTGCCATTTCTTCATAGTAAACAGTGGCCAGAGACACAATTTCATAAAATAATAACATTAAGATTACTTGTGCCTTTTTGTGGCTGAACAAGCAAATGAAAACTGAGATTTAACTTTAAACACTTCAAATAAAACAAACATGGAAATGGCGTTGTAAAGTGAAGGGGGAAAAAACTCACCCTATTCAGGTCTGTAGCACAGGCACAGGCCTCGGTTAAAATCCTGCTAATAATGATTTATTTACGCTCTTTAACACGTTGCTTTGCCGCAAAAGTAAATTTATTTGATCCCTCGTTATATACAGTTATGCCCGCATATAGGAACACCTCCTGAGAGAACACTGAACTAAGATGAATCAGATTTTTCTTAAATGCTCTGGCTAAAGCAGGGGTCTCAAACTCGCGGCCCGCACAGCGCTGCAATTCGGCCCGCTAAATAGTTACACAAAAGTAATTTAATCTGGCCCGCATGGAGCTACATACCTAAAATTCGAGTAAACAGTTGTAAAACATATGTAGGCGATAATGCATTGATAATGGTTAGTTCTGTTGCAATACGTTGCTACCACTTTAAGAACTGTCACATTAGCTACCGTAAATTGACACAGCAAAGATAAGAAAACATACAGACCAATGTGTTCGGGAGGAGCAGCTGAACTGACAGCTCAGTGACAGTGAAAGTCCAGCATTTTGTGCCATAACAATTGACAAAAGATAATTGATCAGATCTAAACTTTTTTTTTTCTCCGTTGAGTCAGCAAAAAATAAGAATGGCGCTGAGACTATATGAACTACTCATCGTAGCAGCCACTCAAAAATATATCGTACCGGGGTCCCCAACAAACGGAAATGAGCAAAGAAATGTCTCAGGCTAAAAGAAAAATTGACCATGAACACAGGCAATTTCAAGAAAAGTGGACGGTTGATTATTTTTTTGTGGAGTACAGAGTGCGAGGAAATTTGCAAGGAAAGAGTTGCTTGTTTTAAAAGAGTACAATATTAAATGGCACTATACAACAAAGCATTCAGAGCAGTATGATAAATATCGAGGAGAGTGAGAGAAGCTTTGCAGTTAAAGAAATGGCTAGTATTGCAGCAACAGCTTTTTCAGAAAGTGGAAAGAGTCAGAGGCAGCAGTTTTGGCAAGTTATGTGCTGAGTGAAATGTTTGCTAAGTCTGGGAAGCCATTCACTGATGGTGAATTTATTAAAGACTGTATAACTGTATAATGTGTCTGAGGTCGTATGTCCTGACAGGAGAAATGTTTTTAGCAATATTAGCCTGTCTGCAGATACAGTAGCAGAGTGTGTTGTTGAGCTTTCTAAAGATCTTGAGGAGCAGCTCTGCGAGAAAGGCAAAGCATTCAGTGCATACTCTATTGTGCTTGATGAGAGCACCGATTTGGTTGATAGTGCGCAGCTGGCAATATTTGTGAGAGGTGTTGATGATAACTTTCAAGTCACGGAAGAACTGCTAAGCTTGTCTACAATGCGCGGCACAACAACAGCAAGTGAGATCTTTCAAAACCTTAAAGACGCATTAGAACACGCTGGTCTGCAGTGGCACTCTTTATCTGGCTTAACAACAGATGGAGCCCCAGCAATGATTGGGAAAAATAATTGGTTGGTAGCGCTTGTGCAGAAAAAGATGGAAGAATAAAACGCAGAGCAACCAGTAGCATTGCACTGCATCATCCACCAGCATGCACTGTGTAGTAAATCTTTGAATCTCAGCAACGTTATGCCCGTTGTTGTGAAATGTGTGAATTACATTCACCCCAGGGGCTTGCAGCACACACAGTTTCGAGCTTTCTTGGAAGAAATTTAATCCAAATATGGTGACTTGCTGTACTTCCCAGATGTGCTTTGGCTAAGCAGGGGCACTGTTTCAAAGAGTTTTTTGAGTTAAAAACAGAGGGAAAGGTTCATGGAGGAGATTAATATGCCTCTGTCAGAGTTTGAAGACACAAAATGGATGATGGATCTTCCTTTCCTTGTTGATATCACCCAAGAGTTGAATAACCTAAACCTGAAGCTACAAGGTCCTGGTCAGCTTGTGACAACAGTGTTTGATGATGTGAAAGCATTCACAACTAAACTGAAACTGGTAACGTCAGATTTCTCAGAGTAATCACACTCAATTCCCATCATGCAAGTCACTTCTGGAAGAGCTGGACATTGAAATACAGTTCAGTGGTGCTGAATACACTGCTAAACTTTACCTGCTTTTGGAAGAATTTGATCAGTGGTTTGCAGATTTCAGAAAGCTAAGAGTAAGCTTCCAGTTGTTTGCTGATCCATTTTTAGTTGCTGTGGAAAAAGCACCAAGTGATTTACAGATGGAGCTCATTGATGTTCAGTGCAACACACCTCTGAAGAATACATTCAAGGAAGCTCAAGGAGATGTCACCCAGTTCTTTAAGTAGCTACCACCATCTTTCCCCACAGCTTTGCAAAAGCTTCAGAAAAACCATGGCTCTGTTCAGTAGCACATACATTTGTGAGAAACTTTTTTCCACTATGAATATAAACAAGTCAAAATACAGAACAGGCCAAACATCAACAGACTCACAGAACCAGGTGTCTGGCAAACACTAAAAAATCTTTGGCAAACCCAAATTCTAAAAAAGTTCTATGACAGTTCAGTGTAATACTTCAAGAAATAAGTTTTTTATTTTATTATTTTTTTTTTTTTAACTAATTCCATCTTCAGTGATATCATTGGCCCTATATGGGTCGATATTGGCCCACATATAAATTGAGTTTGAGACCCCTGGGCTAAAGGAACATGATCTTTTCTTAAAAGAACACCCTTTTGGCACTGATAGCGATTTGTTCACAATGAATACAATACTGTTTTGTAAAAAAGTGACTTGTCATCGCGAGAGTGTCTTGAGGGTCCAGAACTGAATTGTTTTATACAGTATTCTGAGTTCCACGAGTGCACCACCTCATCGCTACAGAATGGCATGTAAACAAACGGTAAAATGCGCCACTGTTTCTCTTGCTCCACAAAGGTGGAAATTGTTCGAGCTCTGGAAAAAACCCTGCCTTAGACACAAGTCACTGAGCAATTAGGTGTTTTCCATTCTGGTGAGTTGCTTCACCATTCTGTTAAATAATGTGCATGTCTTATATATTGTTGCTGCATTTTGTAGCGTGTGTAGGGGTGCTGTGTTAATTTAGTTTGACAGTTAGTTTATTAACGTTAAGTTAACCCTCAGTAAATTATTTTTGCCTCTGCCATTGTGATACTGATACTGATAGCCCGAAACACACCCGCCAGCTAATTTCATAGCACGTATAGGTTTAAGCTTTTTGACCGTGTTGTTTTGCATTAGTTTTATTAATGTTAGTTTGTCTGTTACTTAATTATTACATTTTATTAACATACACTTGCCTATTGTTTTGATTTTACTTATTCAGTTAATTTCATATGTTGATGCACGTGTGTCACGACAAGTAATGTGTTTATTTATTTATCGATTCATTCGTGTCTGGTGGTTAACTCCTTAGAGAACAGTATATAGAGCTATAAGAACACTTCGCTTGCTTCCCGAGGGGTGTGAACTTAGATGGAGACTACTGTATATACATTAAAAGTCATGCTGATATCTATAGCCTCTATGCTCTTCAAAATCCTTTACTGTCATTGCAGATTACAGCAAACCCATAGGGGGTTGAGGGGCTATTTAAATAACCATTTAAATGGTATAATTAGATGTATCTATTATTTAACAATGTGTCCCAGTTTTGAACTTTGAAAATCTGGTCACCCTAAATATGTGTGTGGGAGGGTAGTGGGTGGAGCTTTTGGGAAGGACCAGAAATGATAGCACACAGGAGCCGGAAATGGAGATTAGTCCTTAGAGCCCTGTATCATCAATGGTATCAGGGCAGGGTTTTATTTTACAAAAACAATAAAAATAGAACAGTCCAGTATTGCAAAAAATAAACAAGAAAACCACCTGGAATACCAGCAATGGTAAACTCAGGTTTGAAATAAAAAGAGTAAACAAAAATGTCACGGTTACAAAATAAATAACAACAAAGGAAGCACTGGGTTTCGTTGTGGTACTGCGGTGGGTTTCCTCTCACCGCTTCTTAGCTCCCTTTCACAGATTAATGGCCAGTCCTCGGTTCCTCACTCCAGTAATCCAACAGTGTCCAAGATTTTCAAGCTTCTGTGAATAACAGCAGTGAATGAAAGCAACAAAGCAAGCACAGCATGTGTTTTCAGTTCAGCCCCGAGAGCACAAATGGCAAAACCATACTGCTTAAATACTGCCAAGTCCCACCCCTGCAATCAGCACGCTGCCCCACGTCAGCCAATCAACGAGAACAGCACAGCTGATTGCAATGATGGGACCCGACGGCCGCATGGTTCTACCTTGGGCCAAGATGGCTGCCTGACCCGGAACTTCCTGCATGGTCAGAGTTCAGCCTCCTGATCCAATCACGGTCAACCCTACACAGCGCTGCCGGTGGTCGGGAGGGCAAATTACGACAGGGACTCCTTCCAGTCCCGTCACAATGTGCCACTAGTATTAACAGAGATAGACAATTGATCAGGTTACCTCGACCACTGGAAAGCCTGTGTGAGTGTTATTCTGGGTTGCAAAGAGGATATCAGCACTTTTTTAAAACCAAAATGTCTTTAGATGGATAGACCCGGACCCTCCGAGACGAGCATCAACCTTTCCGAGCCTTGGAAATCGCTTTAATTCAGTGGTAACCCCACTGTTAATATTATATGCAATTAAAAAAAAAAGTGTTGAAAGATCTGACATTGAATCTAATATTAGCTATGGTAACTCAATATATAAGTGTAAAACTTACATTAATATATGAAAATTAAAAAAATAATAATAGTGTACATTGTTAATATAAACTGAATTATGTCTTTACAACATTTATAACTATGAAGAAATGAGTGGATATAAACAGTTAAGCATAAACTAAATTCATCAGGTACTACATTTCCTTATTACTGATAATAATAGAATGAAGAACTATTCTTTTATTTATAAATATTTATTTTGAGAAAAACATTGAGAGTAATGTCAATTATTGCTTATAAAGGAATAAACAATTATTATAGCATTGCAATCACTGAGGTGAAACAATGTCTTATAATTTGGAAGGCTAATCTTCAACTCCCGACCAAATCCTTCTGCACGAACATTCTGCAGCCCTGGTCTCCTTTCCCATACTTTTTTACACACTGTTCTATGTCTAAGGCCAAGTGGGTCGTTGCCTTAGCAACTCCACTTATGCTACGTCACTTTTAGCAAACTGGTTTTCTGCCATTCACTAATGATTAACTTCTCCCTGCATTAGCTAGAATGTATTTTCCAAAGTTAAGTAAAACAACATTGTTGACAGTTATAAGCATTTTCCAAATAGTTATATATTTAGAAAGTTTAGATCACAACTCTGTCTAGAGAAGGCTAACAAAAAGTTGTTCAAATGTTTGTGGTGGCTGTACTGTTCATTATTCCTAATTATATCTTGAGCCAAACCAGATATATTCATGCCCACAAGCTCAGTATGGGGCATCCAGCCATCACAGCACAGGGTCTTCAGTGAGTATGGCTACATTATGGCCTGTTGGAGTGCTCTCTAGTTTGGCTATACTTAGAATACAGAACAAGAGAAAGCTTCATCATAAGTGGGTGACTTCCCAGAGGACAATTCAGATAACAGAATTATGTGGTACAGTAGAACTGCAGTGTGAGCAGTGAAGTACAACACTTTAGCACTGTATCAGAGCCATGTGCCTAGCTTTATTTTATAACTGACACAGTGGTGTTTAATTTTGTAACTTTAGGTTACATTGAAAATAGAAAGGATAGTCCAGCACTGGCAGCAGCACACCATTACTCATAGGCTCCTGTGGTGCAGTATAACTTGTGCAGACTGCTGCACTTTATTGGAAATAGAGCCATGGAATTTTCATTAAGAAAGCCTCAATTCCAAAAAGGCCCATTGCTTCAGTTTATACTGTCCTAGTCCTTTGGTTAGAGGAGGGGAGGTAGGTTTGTAGAACAGCCGAACCCAGCTTCTGATCACAACAGGTTTATTCAGATTGACTCAATGCAGGCAGCTTGCCATATTAATTTAACTCATGAACCCCATGTTCTCTAGTCCAGCGCATGATTTAGTTGTGCCAGGCAGATCTTTTAAGAAAGTAATCAATTCTCTTGAGGTTAACATGCCTAACGCTCTGTTCTTTCAAGTCTGGCATTTGCCTGATTGTCTGTCCACCTGCATAAACCCTGGCTAAAATTGGACCTTGAACTGTACCACACTTGCTTGGACCTTCCAATCCCCTTTTTCTCAACAATTGACCAGTTACCATTTACTGCAGATATTAAAGAAAGCTCAGGATTTAATTTAGACCTACAGCACTCTGAACCATGCATTGGTAAATCACAAGCACTAGCTCAGCAATACCACTGCCTTACCTGTGTAGTTAATGTATAATATCACTGTACAACCCCAACACAATGCAGAGCCAGCAATCCCATAACCCCTATGCAGCAGCGTCTTTGTGCTTGCTATAATATCTCTGTTGTATCCGAGCAACAAAAAGTGAATGTGATACAAACACCTATTAACCCATGAAACTATTTGTCCGGGTTGAATCAGTTGACCTACAAAAGCTATTTATGAAATACATATCTATCATCCATCAAAACATTACTGGACAAAGAAACAAGAATGTAAGGCAAAGATACTAAAAATGTGTAATTCATGAAACTGCAGCCCTCCTGTGTCAGTCAGCCCCCTTCTGACTGTGCACATTTCTGCAAGTAGTTATCTGACTGGACATATACAGCAGCAGCAGCAGCAGCAGCAGCAACATTCGTTCCTGCAAATTCTCTTAACAGTGACTCATGGGAGTAGGCTAAGAGGATGAATTGATAAACTGGGCAATTACCAAAACCCAGTGAGAGTGGGTTTTGATTGCTGGAATTTGCCATTAAAAGTCCGGAAGCTTTCTTTGGTTTATTTGAGTGACCTGTGTTTCAGACTAATGAACAGATGGTTAGGTGTGCAACAGACTTGAGTGCATATTCCTGCTAATGTGTCTGTTATTAAAATGGCTTTTTAACCATAAACTGCAGATGCTGTTCTGGTTTTTTTAAATTTTATTTTCCTTTGCTCTACTTTCAAATTAAATCTTGGATATGGAGCATAAATAGCAATACTCTCTGGAGCATACGGTACTTGAACAGGTTTCAAAACTTTACTAATTCCGCACTATTTTCAATGCTTTTCTCCTTGGCCAATTTTTCTTTAATTCTGTCAGCTAAAGTTAAAATAACTTTAAAGAAGGAAGAAATTATAGGCACCAAACTTAAGAGCTCCTACAGCTATGGTCAGAGGTTTTGCATCACCTTATAGAATTAATTTTGCTTCATAGTTGAATGAAACCATCTGAATAATGTCACAAACCTTATAAATTATTTATTTTCAATTAAAACACTATTAAAGTTTTTTATTATTATTATTATTACAAAAAAAAGATGTCTATACTGTGAAAAACTTTTGATTTGTAGAAAATAAAAGTCTTTATCGCCCATTAATCTCTGCTCAGACCTTGATTGTCTTACTATCACAAACATTTCAAGTAGTACCCATAGCAACCAAAGGTACAGTACGGCGCTCTCCCTTTCAGCTTTTGGTGAGGATGTATATAAACTAATTGGAGAACTACAGTGACGTGAAAAAGTGTTTGCCCCTGTCTGATTTTGTGCATTTTTGCACATTTTTCACATTGAATTTGGTCAGATCTTTTTGTGGGTTGTAGTAGTATATAGAGGGAGTCTGAGAGAAAAATGACACCAAAGTTTGGTGCTTCTTTCATTTGTTTGGTGTGCAAGGTAATCAAACATGTAATCTTCAGGTGTGAAAAAGTTATTGCCCTCCTAGTTAACTCAACCAAATTAAAGGGATAGTTAGGGTCAGCTGTTTGAATACTTTGGCTAACAATCAGGCCTGATTTGGGCCAGCGCTGCCCAATATAAATCTGACTAACTTTGGCCCTTACCATCGGAGTGAAGTTGCAAGCACACAGGTTCTAGAGGCACATCATGCCACGATCAAAAGAAATTCCTGAAGACCTCTGGAAAAAAGTTGTTGATGCCTATCAGTCTGGAAAGGGTTACAAAGCTATTTTTAATGCTCTGGGGCTCCACCAAACCACAGTCAGAGCCATATTGTCCAAATGGAGAAAGTTTGGGACAGTAGTGAATCTTCCCAGGTGCGGACGTCTGGCCAAAATCTCTCCAAGAGCAAGGCGTAAAATCGTCCAGGAAGTCACAATGAACCCTAGAACAACATCCAGGGATCTGCAGGCCTCGCTCACCTCGGCTAAGGTCAGTGCTCATGACTCCACCATCAGAAAGACACTGAGCAAAAATGGGATTCATGGCAGAGTAGCAAGGCGGAAACCACTCCTCAGTAAGAAGAACATGAATGCTCGTCTCAAGTTTGCGAAAAAGCACCTGGATGATCCTCAAGAGTTCTGGAACAATGTTATATGGACAGATGAGTCAAAAGTGGAACTTTTTGGCCAACATGGCCCCCGTCAAACACTGCATTCCACAGTAAGAATCTCATACCAATAGTCAAGCATGGGGGTGGTAGTGTCATGATTTGGGGATGCTTTGCTGCATCAGGACTTGGATGACTTGCCATCATTGAAGGAACCATGAATTCTGCTTTGATCAGAGAATTCTACAGGAGAATGTCAGGCCATCCGTCCATGAGCTGAATCTGAAGCGGAGCTGGTTCATGCAGCAAGTGTCGCCGGTTAATTCCAGCGCCCTGGTACCTATGTCCTACAACAATGTGTGTAGTTATAAGAGCTGCAAACATGTACAGAACGGAATAAAGGGATTCATGTGGTGGTGATTCAATTAAACAGATGTACTGAATTGATATTGACTAGCAAACCTCAATCATTGCACACTACATTGCCTTTAATTCTCATCCTAAAATGAATTAATCTGGCCACGCAATTGAAAGCATGACTGAATTATCTATTGATTAAAGGAAGCCTGAACCTTGTAACTTAAAATTGAAGAGGCAATTGATGTACATGGTGTTTGTCATGTTAATTTTCATTATGCAAGTGCAGTTTGTGAAAGGCTGCCTTGGGATATAATTCAAAGGACCACAATCAAATAATGTTATTTTCACTTTTGCCAACTTCCCAAAAAGTTGAATCAGCAGCTGTTTCGAGGTACTTAACAACGAAGAGACTTCAATGCTATCTATCAAACCAAGCCTTAAAAGGCAATACTTGTGGGTTCATTAGTTAGTATAGTAGTCAAATTTAATTGTAATAGATTTTACCTGCTGCCTTGGAAATGTGACTTAATATACTGTAAAACAATAATAACAATAAAAAAAAAACTATTAGCCATAGAGATCTGTGCATCCTTGTTTTATATACTTAATGTAACATGCCACCTTTCTCCCTATGCCTAACAGACATTGTAATTATTGGGCTCCACACTACAGTAAATAGAATTGTGTTGTGCTAGTTTCATGTGTGGAAATGGATAAATGGATATACAGGCTGTGATAGTGGGTTTGATTTTCATTAAGGCCGTTGTTCCAAATGTGTCCAAGGTAGTGTAGGGACCTCCTACATATAGAGATATATTATAAATGTAAGCCTTTAACAAACTGCCAGAATGGCAATATTAAGGCAAATCAAGGGTATATCATTATCTTCAGAATATAGATTGTGTTGTGTGTTGAGTAGCAGATTATTGGTTTGTGAGTGTTGTAGATGCAGTACACTCAGTTGGATGTACCTCTTTAAAAGGGTTCTCTACCAGAAAAAGCAGGTTTTTAATGTACAGTAAATCTGCCACTGAAACCTATGGTAATTCAACACATTATTTTGAAAAGCCTCAAAACTGTACCTGGCATCTACATGCTATGTGATGAGGAGACACCCAAAGCAGCAGAATGGCTGTATATCGTATATCATTGACAGTGTCCCTTGAATGTAAAATGAGTACTTAAGACCAACAATATCCATTTAAAAGACCACTAGCTAAACTGACCAAATGAGGCAGTGAGTGTGTTTTATTTTTAAAAGAAAAAACAAAATTATCAGGAGCAGTAGGGTTCTGGATGGCTTCTGGGTAGGCATCTAGTGATTAGTGTCAACTGCTGCTCACTAATGTCCTGAGGTGATAAATGTCCAAAGGGCTTGTGGGAATAATTCACCTGCCATACACAACATTTTTTCCCCATTTAGTTATAAACTGTGCAGAAAAAAAAGGGTAACGCTTTACATTGGGTCTCTAATTAATGTGTATTTACACATGTCGACCTGTTCCTATCCAGTTTGAAATAACTTCAGCATAACAGAGGGGTGTTAAAGGGACTAGGAGCTCTTAAAATAAACTAATTCCCTGGACCAATAGTACTCAAAGAAATGAAAGAAATTATTTAAAAACTGCTAACCAAGATCATGCAACAGTTTCTTGACACAGGGGTTGTATTGACAGACTGGAGAATTGCAAACGTAATACCAATCCACAAAAAGGGACACAAACCCAAACCAGGTAACTATAGACCTATAAGCCTTACTTCTATTATATGGAAACTTATGGAAACTATAATAAGATCCAAAATGGAAAATTACCTATATGGTAACAGTATCCTGGGAGACAGTCAGCATGGTTTTAGGAAAGGGAGACCATGTCTAACTAACCTGCTTGATTTTTTTGAGGATTTCATTGACAATGGATGACTGCAAAGCATATGACATTGTTTATTTAGATTCCCAGAAAACTTTTGACAAAGTCCTGCACAAAAGATTAATTCTCAAATGAACACAGTGGGTATTCTAGGAAATACATACACATGGATTAGGAAGGGGTTAACTTGTAGAAAACAGAAAGTACTGATTAGAGCAGAAACCTCAGAATGGAGCAGTATTAGGTCATCTGCTATTCCTAATCTACATTAATGACTTACATTCTGGTATAGTAAGCAAGCTTGTTAAATTTGCAGGTGACACAAAAATAGGAGGAGTGGCAAAGGTCATTCAGAATGATCTAGTCAGCATTCAGAATTGGGCAGACACATTTAATAAAGAAATTTGTAAGGTAATGCACACAGGCAATAAAAATGTGCATTATAAATATCATATGGGAGATACTGAAATTGAAGAAGGAATCTGTGAAAACGACTTAAGAGTTCATGTTGACACAGAAATGTCTTCATCTAGACAATGTGGGGAAGCTATAAAAAAGGCCAACAAGATGCTCAGATATATAGTGAAAAGTGTTGAATTTAAATCAAGGGAAGTAATGTTAAAACTTTACAATACATTAGTAAGACCTTATCTAGAATATTGTGTTCAGTTCTGGTCACCTCGCTACAAAAAG
>NC_054536.1:92769958-92852358 GCF_017654505.1 Polyodon spathula
GCATTGAAAAAGTAGGGGAGAATTTAATCTTTATATTTTCTTAACCTGCATTGCTACAGAAAAACAAAAAAAAACATAATATATGTGTATACAAAGTGGAATGGTCATTGCTTGGATTGTTAAAGTGCCAAAAATTGGCTACATTGCTAATAGCTAAATAAATTGCTGGTCCAAGCCTCAGCTCGCTGACAGCTCACTATTGAACCTCAGGAGATTTACCTGAGAGTTACCATTTGTTCTGCTTCACATTCATCACTGCTCTGATTGCGTGACACATTGTGCATATTGAGCAATGCTTGACGGTAAACACACATCTTGCTGATATGGACATTATCTTGAAAAGTTTCCTGGAATCCTTTGATTTTTCTTAGGTGTGTTTTGCCATTGATAGATGTCATGTTTAAATTACAGGCAGGGTAATTTATTTCAGAGATGTTTAATAAAAACAACACTACAGTATGTGTCCAACATTTAGTGGCATTGATTAAATAGGTTTTAAATATATTTAAATATTGCTGGATCCTTAACATCCAAGAATCCATAAACCTGCTAGAAAGGTATTTCCTCAAAAAAAAAACAACCACATGTACATTTAAGTCAGTAAGGATTGTATTTCCATTTTACAGTGACGTGGTATTTGGCTGTTTTAGTTATTGTGAGAAGACCCTCACTGTAACATTTAAATGCATGGTTTTGTGTTTAGTACTATTATTGTTGTTCTACTGGCGATAGAGTCGTGGTTTATTATGTATCGTGCATGTTGTTGAGCAAGTGTATTTGATGTATGACGACGTATTGCTTTATTTAGATTAGGGTGCTTCCCTTAATGAAGTTGCCATAGCTATACATGTGGGACTAGAGTTTTGTTGTAGCCATATGTTTGGTAATCTTCCAATAGAAGGGGTAATGGTAATGTTCAGTCTTTACTGGTAATAATTAAGGACTAGATCATAATAATGACAATGATAATAATAACAAGTACACAATATAATCATTTAACGAGTGTGTGGTAAACAAAGACGGTAGTCATGCAGGTTAAGTAAATACATATTGTGTTGTTTTGCAGGCGGCAGAAAACAGAGAGACGCTGGTTCCTTGTTTAAATCCTTTGTCTTTATTTCCCTTGACGCTCTCTCAGCACCCAGACCAGAGCCCACAGCTCTGACTACAACACAGGATTCACATACAGTAACACAGCAACCATGGCAACCAGCACAACAACAACTCTCAGAACGGTGCTGCTTGCCTTCTTGTAGGCTTAGCTCGCCTCCTAATGCAAAGAGATTACCAGGCTCCAGACTCATCCCATTGACCCTGAGCCGCACACCAGGGCCAATGGGCACAGACTGACAACAACCAATGAGGACACACAAATAACAAGCAATGAGAACAGACCAGGGCTGACAAACAAACAGTGGGTCACATGGTACGGCAATACACAAAAAGGGGCAAACAAGCAATGGCGGAATACAACAGGGAGGGAATAACACACACAGCATGCAAACACAAACAGACAGCAGGGAATATGGTACATAAACACAGATGCACGGATAGGTACATTATAATGAAGAAGAAACATGTTTAACGTAAAATATTTATCGTAAAAGTATGAAAGTTAGAGTTTATTTTTGTATAAAATAATTCAAGGTGCAAGTGTTTATTGAATAATGAATCCTGCTCACAGTATGCCGAGCTTGGGATTGTTTAATGCTGTATCTTTTCTTAGGAGGGGGTTTAAGATCTTGTCTGTGAAAATGCCCGTCATTGTACAGCATGTTAAGTCTGTGAGCATCAGTGCCATTTGTAATCTGAGTGAATTACCCAGTGCAAAATAAAGATTTATACCTGTGAACACTACCACTTTGCTGTTTCCCTGCGTTCTAAATACCTGTGTTCGTGAGAGAATAATCAGATTGTGGGTGGGGGTAAGCACAGACCATCACCCTGTTACAGTTATGTATCATTAAATCATAAAGGGGATGTTTTTCATCACAAGAAAGAGGAAAGCTTCCCTTTGGGGAACTTAACTGTAGGAGCGGGTAAAAACCGGATGGAGACAAAAGAATGTAATGTATGGGGAGGGTGTAGTACATTGATGGCGATCTGAGCAGTTTTATTGCCTCATCCAGCCAATTTCGCCTCTACCCAACAGAGTTTGTGGTAATTAAAAAAAAAACAACCTACAAATCCTAGAATGATAATTTCTGCTGTAATGCATAGGGAAGGAGTAATAATTTGATGTATGATTTGTGACAATCTGAGCAGTTTTACTGCCTCGTCCAGCTTTTACCCACTCTTCGTAAGGGCAAATAACATAATTATAAAACACAAATCATCAAAGCAACAGTAAACAACTGCTTGCTCTGGCCTAAATGACTTAACAGAATCAGAGTGTAACAGAAACCCATGTCCTGGGGTGATAGTTCTGCATGGTTATAAGAAATGTGTGCCATTTGCACTCTTGGGGCACCTTACTTATTAAAAGCTTTGGTAGATAGCTATTTATTTAGGTTTACCAAGATATTTAGTAAAGCGGCTTGCTTATTCAAATAATTTGCATATCTGAAGAGCGGTCAATTGTCTATTCAGTGACACACATATCTTCAGTAGCTAGCAAGTGGTCTGAGTTGGGATAAACAACCAAGGAATAGACAACACCTCAATCCCAGTTTTTACTTGTAGGCCAGACGATCAGAGTATGTGTGTTTGTAAATAAAATTAAAAAAAAAAAGTTTGCCTTTTCTTTTTCCCCTGACAAGCACTCCCTGGTGTTGCTCTCCAGAGTGACAGCAGCAGGGGGGTCCACTGCTGGTGGGTTTTATTGATTTTTTTGTCTTTTTCCCTGGGGGTGCTGGCAGGAAAGCCCCCGCGGTTCCTCTCTCGGCTCCTGCCAAAGCTCTCGCTCGGTTACCCGCCGAGACAGCACTTGTTGAACCCCATCAGCTTCCTCGTTAATGACTGCTAATACATTCACCACATCCTAATTGTGCGTTATACAGCTTCTTCATAACATTGAATTGTTGATTAGATAACCAAATTAAAGAACAGTTTACTCGCTGTCTGAGTGTTATAGTAACACCGGTAATGAGAAAATTGGTGTGAATAGATTATCTTTGCACCTACTGTTGTTACTGAATATAATCATTCTCACAAGCAATTCAGAAAAAAACATGTACAAACAAAAAATGGTATACAGCACTGCTGGTATCATGTTTAAGAACATAAGAACATAAGAAAGTTTACAAACGAGAGGAGGCCATTCGGCCCATCTTGCTCGTTTGGTTGTTAGTAGCTTATTGATCCCAAAATCTCATCAAGCAGCTTCTTGAAGGATCCCAGGGTGTCAGCTTCAACAACATTACTGGGGAGTTGATTCCAGACCCTCACAATTCTCTGTGTAAAAAAGTGTCTCCTATTTTCTGTTCTGAATGCCCCTTTTTCTAAACTCCATTTGTGACCCCTGGTCCTTGTTTCTTTTTTCAGGCTGAAAAAGTCCCTTGCGTCCACACTGTCAATACCTTTTAGAATTTTGAATGCTTGAATTAGGTCGCCACGTAGTCTTCTTTGTTCAAGACTGAACAGATTCAATTCTTTTAGCCTGTCTGCATATGACATGCCTTTTAAGCCCGGAATAATTCTGGTCGCTCTTCTTTGCACTCTTTCTAGAGCAGCAATATCTTTTTTATAGCGAGGTGACCAGAACTGCACACAATATTCAAGATGAGGTCTTACAAGTGCATTGTACAGTTTTAACATTACTTCCCTTGATTTAAATTCAACACTTTTCACAATGTATCCGAGTATCTTGTTAGCCTTTTTTATAGCTTCCCCACATTGTCTAGATGAAGACATTTCTGAGTCAACAAAAACTCCTAGGTCTTTTTCATAGATTCCTTCTCCAATTTCAATATCTCCCATATGATATTTATAATGTACATTTTTATTTCCTGCGTGCAGTACCTTACACTTTTCTCTATTAAATGTCATTTGCCATGTATCTGCCCAGTTCTGAATCTTGTCTAGATCATTTTGAATGACCTTTGCTGCTGCAACAGTGTTTGCCACTCCTCCTACTTTTGTGTCGTCTGCAAATTTAACAAGTTTGCTTACTATACCAGAATCTAAATCATTAATGTAGATTAGGAATAGCAGAGGACCTAATACTGATCCCTGTGGTACACCGCTGGTTACCACACTCCATTCTGAGGTTTTTCCTCTAATCAGTACTTTCTGTTTTCTACATGTTAACCACTCCCTAATCCATGTACATGTGTTTCCTTGAATCCCAACTGCGTTCAGTTTGAGAATTAATCTTTTGTGCGGGACTTTGTCAAAAGCTTTCTGGAAATCTAAATAAACCATGTCATATGCTTTGCAATTATCCATTATCGATGTTGCATCCTCAAAAAAATCAAGCAAGTTAGTTAGGCACGATCTCCCTTTCCTAAAACCATGTTGACTGTCTCCCAGTACTCTGTTACCATATAGGTAATTTTCCATTTTGGATCTTATTATAGTTTCCATAAGTTTGCATATAATAGAAGTCAGGCTTACTGGTCTGTAGTTACCTGGTTCAGTTTTGTTTCCCTTTTTGTGGATCGGTATTACGTTTGCAATTTTCCAGTCTGTCGGTACCACCCCTGTGTCAAGAGACTGCTGCATGATCTTGGTTAGCGGTTTGTAAATTACTTCTTTCATTTCTTTGAGTACTATTGGGAGGATCTCATCCGGCCCAGGGGATTTGTTTATTTTAAGAGCTCCTAGTCCCTTTAACACTTCTGCCTCAGTTATGCTAAAGTTATTTAAAACTGGATAGGAACTGGATGACATGTGGGGCATGTTGTCAGTATCTTCCTTTGTAAAAACTTGTGAAAAGTAATCATTTAACATATTTGCTATTTTTTTTTCTTCCTCTACGATTTTGCCATTTGTATCTCTTAAACATTTAATCTCCTCTTTGAATGTTCTCTTGCTGTTGTAATATTGGAAAAACATTTTGGAATTGGTTTTAGCTCCCTTAGCAATGTTCATTTCTATTTCTCTCTTGGCCTTTCTAACTTCCTTTTTGACTTGCATTTGCAGTTCTGTGTACTCTTTCTGTGTACTTTCTTTTTGGTCCTTTTTTAATGCTCTGTAAAGTGCCTTTTTTCGCTGAATATTTTTTTTAATTGATCTATTAAACCATTTTGGCAATTTAGTTTTACATTTAGATTTGTCTACTTTAGGGATATAATTGTTTTGCGCCTCTAGTACTACGTTTTTGAAGAACAACCATCCTTCTTCTGTGGGTGTTTTCTCTATTTTACTCCAATCTACTTCTGTTAGTCTCTGTTTCATGCCTTCATAGTTTGCTTTTCTAAAATTGTAAACCTTAGCTTTAGTCTTTACTTTTGAGGATTTAAAAAACACTTCAAATGAGACCATGTTGTGGTCTGAGTTTGCCAGTGGTTCTCTGACCTCTGTTTTAGTTATTCTATCTTCGTTATTTGAAAAGACTAAATCAAGGCATGCCTCCCCTCTAGTGGGTGCCTTCACAAATTGTGTTAGGAAGCAGTCATTTGTCATTTCCACCATTTCTATTTCGTCCTTCGCGCTACCCACCGGGTTTTCCCATTTTATTTGGGGGAAGTTGAAATCCCCCATTAGTATGGCTTCTCCTTTGCTACACGCATTTCTAATGTCATTGTATAACAGATTATTTTGCTCACCGTCTGAATCTGGCGGTCTATAGCATGCTCCTATTATTATGCCTTTTGAATTTTTGTCTGTTATTCTGACCCATATTGATTCGGTTTTATTTTCTTTGTCCAGGTTTAACACCTGGGCTTCAAGACTGTTTCTTATGTATAGCGCTACCCCTCCTCCTCTTCTGTCCTGCCTGTCTTTCCTATACAGTGTATACCCACAAATATTATATTCGTCCCCATCACTCTCAGATAACCACGTTTCTGTAACACCTATCACATCATAGTTACCTGTTAGTGCAGTAGCTTCAAGTTCTAGAATTTTGTTTCTGATACTTCTAGCATTTAGATAAACACATTTAATGGTTGTCTTACCTGAGTTGTTGTTCTTGTTTTGATGCGGTCTCCCTTCTGTTTTTTTGTTGATTTCTCCCCCCTTCCTTTCTAGTTTAAATGCTTCCGAACCTGCTCGAGGATCTTTTCTCCAAGTAGACTAGTTCCCTTGTTATTTAAATGCAGTCCATCCCGTCTATACAGATAGTCCTCGTTGTAGAAAGTGGTCCAATGATCAAGATAGGTGAAGCCTTCCCGTGTGCACCACGTCTTCAACCATTGGTTTTGATTAATTATTTCCAGCTGTCCATATGGTCCTTTGCAAGGTGCGGGTAGTATACCAGAAAATACCACAGTTTTGGTTTTCTCTTTTAATTTCCTTCCTAGCTCTCTGAATTTGTTTTGCAGGGATTTTGGTCTGTCTCTTCCAATGTTGTTTGTACCGATGTGGACGACTACTACCGGGTCGTCTCCTGTTCGTTCTAGGAGCCTGTCCACGTTTTCAGTGATGTGCTTGACCGAGGCTCCCGGAAGGCAGCACACTGTTGTAGTAAGGGGGTCCAAACTGCGAACTGAACTTGCTCTGTTTCTCAATATGGAGTCCCCAACAATCATGACCTCCCTTCTTTTTACTGTCTTGTCACCACTGTCAATAGGGTCCTGGATGTTGTTCCTTTCATTCTCTTGTTGTTGGTTCTGCTCATCACAATTCTGAAGTGACTCAAATCTGTTGGTTGTTTTGATTTCTGGTGGTTGTGTTTGACGAAGTTTCTTTTTTTCCCTGCTTCTGCCTACCTGAACCCAGCTGTTCTGACCTTCTATCTCCCTGGTGGCTTTCAGTCTGTTAGGGGTGATGCAGACTTCCATGAATTGTGGGTGTGCCAGTTCCTCAAGATCTTGTTGCTGTCTCACTTCTTCCAGCTCCATTTCTAGCATGCTTACTAGTTTATGCAAATCCTGGATCGTGCGGCACTTTACGCACACATGGTTTAGCTCCGCTGGGTTTTCTCGGATTTCCCACATCAAGCAGGTGTCACAGATTACTGGCTTGAAGACCATGTTGAGGGTTTTTTTTTTTTTTGAAGTTTAGTTTCTTCTGCAGCCGTCAACCTGCTTTCAAACTGCTTCGAAACTGCTCTGTACTTTTCCACGCTGTACCTTCAGGACTTACCAGAACACTCTCAATCTACTGGCCCAGCTATTCCAATGCCATTGAGAACATAGATTTCTGAGTTTGGTTTGCAAAAGATGACGTATAAGAAAATAAACTAGATTTAGGGTTTAAACTATAACACCCTTTATGAACCTGTGTTTAAATATGACAGCTGAATGTATTCATTAAATCCTGTTATTTTAGTGTGTGCTGTGAGGCATGTGCAGTTTATGGTTTATCAGCCTCTCAGCACAAGAAAACATTTATAATAAATTCTATCATTCCTCCAGAGATGCAAAGGTACAAGGTAATTAAGGTAAATAAAGAAGTCAATAATGTGTTTTTAACAAGCGGCCAAACTACTGTACCTTATAATTGAATATCATTTATAGGAATCATTTTCTACTAATCTCTGTGAAATTAATATATTTCTGTTTGTCAAATTGGCTCTTCGAGGAGAGGAGAGAGAGGGAAAGTATTTCAAATTTAAAGCACTTATGTGAGTTGACTAAAGGCAGCACATTTCATTGATCAAAGTGTAAAATGGGCCACATCTGTATTGTCTAATATGCTTCTCTGTCATTTTTGTTAGACCAATCCATACAAACACCTATAGGTTTCTATTGATCTGTAGGCATATAGTTCTGTAGGAACCTATAGGTTTCTACAGATTTACATGCCTATAGGTTCATAGGGTTATAGAAACCTATAGGTGCACCACAGACCTGTATGCTTATAGGTTTATAGGCCTGTAAGAATCTGTAGATTTCTGCATCAACCTGAATACTTTTGTAACCTGTTCAAGATTCTGAAATACTCTATTATGCTCATAATTATTGTGCTGTTTCGTACTTATAATTTCTCAAAACTCCCAAAAAGGCTGCATGCTGCATTTCAGCATAGACACCATTTACACAGCCATGATTTGGCAAACACATTACTAGTGAGGGACCTTTCACCCCTTCTTGACATGATCCAGATTCATGACTACTTCCAGCCAGTTCTCTCCGGCCCCTATCCCTTCTCAAGGGCTCATTACCCATATAAGGGTGCATACGGCCAGGAGGACTATTACCAATTGCAGCTGGTGTGCTCTCTTGCAAGCACCAGTCACAACCAAATGCCCCATTAAACTGCTTAGAGTTTCTTATTACAGCCCTTGCAGGTGGATCTGCAGAGAGAAGTCATGCAAACACCTTTGTTATACCATTTTCAGTTTGCAACCCTGCAGTTCCCAGATCAATAAACTCCTCTATAAATGGTTTCAGAAATCTATTCATGTTTGGCTTTCTTTCCCCAAACCATAACCCACCCATAAGTATAGGTTTCCTGTGATGTGGTGGCACTTCATTCATTTTGGCCAAAATGGGCCATACAGATAATGACACCCTATCAGTATTAGCCCCAATAACATTCCGATGAAGCAGATCTTTATACAGCTATCCATAAATGATATCCTTTACATCAGTGTCTTCAAACTGATCATCAGTATTTAGATTCTGAAACACTTCAGCTATTTCTGCTGATTGTAAACTATTTTGAATCTGCTGTTTTATGGGAATACTAATGAAAAAACTACCAAACTTCTATCTTCCACATCAAAGTGTTTGTCACAGTTTCCACAGTCCCTAAAGTCTTTGTCAGGTCCAAGGTACAATGTGCAGCCCTTGCAATAAAAGTGAACCTAAAATAAAATGCACAAATCATAACAAATATGGGTAAACTATTATGCATCTTTAAAGCTCTCATGTGGACTATTTCATGGGTTGTTTTAAAAATTGTGTCTTCACTTCTGATGTTTTCATACCTTATCACATTATTTAATAAAACACTTCAAAATAATATTTTTATCAGTATTATTTGAGGTAATAAACCCTGAACTTGGAAGAGCAAAAATTAATGAAACTAAGAATACATGTTACGTACCTTTAAATGTATATAAATAGTGGAGGCATGTGTGTTCTACATTTCATGTGTTCTATATTTGAGTATCAGTAAACCATGAATATTCTGTCACAGGCAATTTGCTGATATATATTTTAATTAACACTCACTATAAAAATGAAAAATGTTATGTTCATAATGTAAAAAAAGGTTTAGGGTGAGGGCGAGACGTTACAAATGGTTTCGATTCTTTCATGGCCAGAAAAAATATATATAATGAATCTAGATTATATTTGCAATATGAAGTTACCCTTAATCCATTCTCATAATCCTCTTGTTCAGAATCATTATCCTGTTGGAAGTTGGGATTTTCTGAAGAATCATAACTGTCCATATTACCCTGAAATAAAAAAAAAACCTAATTAGTGTCACTCAGCCATATCCGCTAAAGGATGTGGTTGGGAAGCACAACAGTTTACGATAAGCCCCAGGAATGTCATACTGGGAAAGGCACAAAACTAGTAGATTAAATCTTCCGGAATTATAAAACAATTGATTCATATTGCAATCACAAATTGAAGAATTACAGCTCAAAGAGCATAATCATGGCAAGACAACAATCATGTCCACAACAGGAAGATAACTTACATTACCGCTATAATTATCATGCTCAGAATGACTGTCATCATCTTGCTGTGAGTTGGAAGAATATTCATAATCTTGTTGCAAATCAGCATCATCGTCTTGCTATGATTCAGAATCTTTACCTTGCTGTGGTGAGTTAACACATTCCTGTGGAGGAGGCTCACCTTTTACATCTGATTCCATTAACAACTGTAAACAAAGAACAACATTAAAAACATGCTCTGTTTGTAGCCTACACTGACCATAGCTACACAAAAACCATTCTAAAATACATAGTAACAGAGCTTGTACTTTATAGAAATAATGACTGCTGTAAAAGACACTTCCCCAGCCATGCACTTCCATGTAGTCTAATCCAAATGTAGCCTAATCTGCTTGTATTTAGCTGTTAGGATAAATCATGTAGGTAAAAAGGGATAACATATGGACAAATCACAGTCAACTTATATCACGTGAAAAATGCTGATTGTGATTCGATATTGTTTCTTTAGACTCTGTGACAGTGTACTCTTCGTTTTGCATCGGTCTCTGCCTCTTTCGCTGATTAAAATGCATTTGTCTTGGCGTTGTCAGTTTGGGATAGATTGAGTACTGCTTGTATCTTTCACAGAATTACACTGTGTCACAAAATTGCCAAACTTCCAAAGATAAACTATACTAGGGTTGCCAACTGACCCCATAAATTGCCCTTAAATTGAAAGAAATAAACATGTGACTTGAGCACAAAACATTTACTTAATTTATACAACTTCTGAATGATCCGTTTTATTACTGTGATAATGCAAATCTTACAAAATAAAACATCATCTTAAATAAACTTACACACACCTTTAACTAAGATGTTTTTTTTTTTTTGTAAAATTAATATTTCAGTTACAGAGATTTAAAAGTTGCTAATTATATCCTATTAATTAATAATATATACAGTAGCTCTATTAGAATCTATAAACTTAAAAAAAAGTTTTTAAAAAGCTATTGATGCAATACATAAATATTGGTGATGGTAGACTGTTTAATTATTTAATTTGTTAAAAGCTATTATGCTGCCTCGAGATAATTAATCAACAGAACTAATTTAGCAAAGGTTTAGCAATTTAGAAGGTTGCATTGCTTCAGTTTAACCATATAATGTCCTCTTCTGTAGCAAATATGATACAACGTTTAGACACTGCGTACTATGATTTTTAAAATCCAGCTTCCCAAGTTGAAAATTTTTCATATGCAGTAAATTGTGTGTGGCAAGAAAAAAAAACATTGTACAAGACACATATTCTAGTTGCATAAATAAAATAGCTTATTCCCTCATTAAAAAACAATAACATAAAAAAAATGCTTGGCCATTACATGGTTAAGGGCAACTTCGAAATCCTATTCTGTCTTACAGTGTACCTGCATTTGTATTGGCTTATTAGGGGTATATTCACTAGGGGGATGGTGTTCTCGGGGTGATGAGAGGTGTTGGGTTTACGCCACACATGGCCAAAAAGCTCAATTTTAGTCTTATCTGACCAGAGTACCTTCTTCCATATGTTTGGGGAGTCTCCCACGTGCCTTTTGGCGAACATCAAACGTGTTTGCTTATTTTTTTCTTTAAGCAATGGCTTTTTTCTGGCCACTCTTCCTGGCTAACTTGTGCCACCTGTTCAGACGAGCTCAATCAATTTTCAGGATAGATATTCCAATAGTTTTCTGTAGATATTTCTATAGGTTTCTATAGTTATTCTTAAAGGAATCTATAGATATTCCTATAAGTTTCTGTAGAGAGTCCTACAGGATTCCGTAGATATACCTGTAGGATTCTATAGATACCACTATAGGGTTCTGTAAACAAAATGTCCCAATTCTCTATACATACATATAGGTTCCCTATAGGATTTCTATAGAATAACCAATAGGTCTTCTATAGAATAGCCTATAGAATAGACAATAGGTTGTCTATAGAATAGCCTATAGGCATTTCTATAGGTAACCTAGAAGTAATTTTCATAAGGGAAGTACTGCTTAGCTATGTAATGTATATCTTTCAGCCATTTGCTTCTGAGGCTTGTGTACAGGTAAAATCAGGTACAGATTTGTGATTAACTAATGAAGCACAAATTATTTCACATCTATTTTCCTTCACTAACCCGTGTTTTGCATTCATCATTCTTGGAGGCTGTAATTTCCAATACCCGCTAAACTTAGCCCGTGCTTCTGCAATTTAACAACTAGAATAAGGAGCGGTAAACTGTTGTTATGTAGCTTACAATAAATGTTGAAAAGCCTAAAAGAATAACTTGACCTGGTGTGCTCTGAATCCTTTTCTTTTTGTGGAATCCACTGGAATTCCTTAAACTTTGTAGTGGTAGTGCAAGAGAAAATGGCTGCCTACAACAGAAGATATAATGTAACCTCCCGTTGGTTTGTGTGCCATTAAATTCTCCTCAAAAAGTAAGTTTGCGAAGACCAATTTAGCGATTAATTCAAGTCACAAAGTTCAATACATCCTGGCAAAATCTAATAGCTGAATGATATAAAGTATACCCTCTAGTGTACATATACTATATTCCATTAATCACATCACTGTATGTGCTTTAAACTATACAATAGTTAATTGCAGAAACCAGCTTGGCCAAATTGCTCTGCACCTTCAACAGACTGAAAATGTTTTACATTGTGCGGTGCTGTTACAAAGTGTTTTTCATGGACTGTTAATAGTCAATACAATTGCAGGCAACCCGAAAGTCATCTGCAGGGCATTATTACCTCTAGATTGCTTTTCTATTTGTTATTAGTGTCTAACCCATTCAGGCATAGGGAGTGTGACTCCACTATATATCAGCCTTACAGTTCTGGGGAGGTTCTGTGACCTGATGTTGCTCAATAGATTACTTCTCCAAATTCCCCCCTTTCCATGGTGCATCCCATGCATATTTAAATAGCTGTGCTGTTCAGCCAGCATGATCTGTTGAACTCATTCCTTTAAAAAAACATGAATGTGATAAGTTGACCTTTAAAATGACACTATCAAATATTTATCAGAAATAGTGACAGATGTGTATTTTGGCAGCTGAGCTCGTCATGAGAAGTAGAACCTCCTGCTGCTGTTGAGTAACTCGGTGGCTTATTTGCTATAAGCCACTGAACACGGTTGTACATCGACCCCATTAAATAGAAATTATTAGGTTGGTTCCTGTGAAGTTTAAAAAAATCAAGTGCCAGCATTCTTTTTCTCCTTGAGGGGCCTGACACAGGACACAGAAAATGAAGTTTTTAATGCGCTGACACGCTATTTTTTTAATAAACAGAAAAAACTAAATAAACAAACACAAACCAAACACCTAGCTCCTATTCAGAGCACTAACTAAACACGATACCAGCCCTACCTAACACGGGACAGCTAAGCTGTTTTCCCATCCTAAAATAAAAAGGACAGTTTAACAAAAAGGTTTCACACTACCTTTTTTTTTTTTTTTTTTGCACACACAACCGGGCTCTTCACTCAGCAACAGCCCTGAACAGAATGGCTGCTTTCTTTAAGTATCCTGCACCTGGCTCTAATTTACAATAATCACCAGGTGCAGGGGATAATTAATAATAAAACAATTAACAATTAAACAGCACCAAGAAATTAAACAAAATGTGTGTTTCCACCTGTTTTAGGCAGGGAGGAATTTGCCCCTCTCCCTGCTACTTTACAATATGCTATATAATATATATATATATATATATATATATATATATATATATATATATAGTGGCTTGCGAAAGTATTGACCCCCCTTGGCATTTTTCCTATTTTGTTGCCTTACAACCTGGAAATAAAATTGATTTTTTGGGGGTTTATATCATTTGATTTACATAACATGCCTACCACTTTGAAGGTGCAAAATATTTTTTATTGTGAAACAAACAAGAAATAAGACAAAAAAAAACAGAAAACTTGAGCGTGCAAAAGTATTCACCCCCCCAAAGTCAATACTTTGTAGAGCCACCTTTTGTAGCAATTACAGCTGCAAGTCTCTTGGGGTATGCATCTATAAGCTATAAGTATGTATCTATAAGCTTGGCACATCTAGCCACTGGGATTTTTGCCTATTCTTCAAGGCGAAACTGCTCCAGCTTCTTCAAGTTGGATGGGTTCCACTGGTGTACAGCAATCTTTAAGTCATACCACAGATTCTCAATTGGATTGAGGTCTGGGCTTTGACTAGGCCATTCCAAGACATTTCAATGTTTCCCCTTAAACCACTCGAGTGTTGCTTTAGCAGTATGCTTAGGGTCATTGTTCTGCTGGAAGGTGAACCTCCGTCCCAGTCTCAAATCTCTGGAAGACTGAAACAGGTTTCCCTCAAGAATTTCCCTGTATTTAGCGCCATTCATCATTCCTTCAATTCTGACCAGTTTCCCAGTCCCTGCCGATGAAAAACATCCCCACAGCATGATGCTGCCACCACCATGCTTCACTAGGGGGATGGTGTTCTCGGGGTGATGAGAGGTGTTGGGTTTACGCCACACATGGCCAAAAAGCTCAATTTTAGTCTTATCTGACCAGAGTACCTTCTTCCATATGTTTGGGGAGTCTCCCACGTGCCTTTTGGCGAACATCAAACGTGTTTGCTTATTTTTTTCTTTAAGCAATGGCTTTTTTCTGGCCACTCTTCCATAAAGCCCAGCTATGTGGAATGTACAGCTTAAAGTAGTCCTATGGACAGATACTCCAATCTCCGCTGTGGAGCTTTGAAGCTCCATCAGGGTTATCTTTGGTCTCTTTGTTGCCTCTCTGATTAATGCCCTCCTTGCCTGATGAATGAGTTTTGGTGGGCGGCCCTCTCTTGCCAGGTTTGTTGTGGTTCCATATTATTTCCATTTTTTAATAATGGCTTTAATGGTGCTCTGTGGGATGTTCAAAGTTTCTGATATTTTTTTATAACCCAACCCTGATCTGTACTTCTCCACAACTTTGTCCCTGACCTGTTTGGAGAGCTCCTTGGTCTTCATGGTGCCGCTTGCTTGGTGGTGCCCCTTGCTTAGTGGTGTTGCAGACTCTGGGGCCTTTCAGAACAGGTGTATATATACTGAGATCATGTGACAGATCATGTGACACTTAGATTGCACACAGGTGGACTTTATTTAACTAATTATGTGACTTCTGAAGGTAATTGGTTGCACCAGATCTTATTTAGATGCTTAATAGCAAAGGAGGAGAATACATATGCACGCACCAGTTTTCTGTTATTTATTTTTTAGAATTTTTTTAAACAAGTTATTTTTTTCATTTCACTTCACCAAATTGAACTATTTTGTGTATGTCCATTACATGAAATCCATTTTAATTCCAGGTTGTAAGGCAACAAAATAAGAAAAATGCCAAGGGGGGGTCAATACTTTCGCAAGCCACTGTGTGTGTGTGTGTGTGTATCTATATATATATATATATATATATATATATATATATATATATATATATATATATTAAAATATATATATATATATGGACTGTTATAGTTTTAATGTAACTTTTAAATTGCTGCTTTTGTATTATGTGTACACTGTTATTTAAATATGTTATTTAAATGGTCTGATTGTGGCAGTTGTATGTGTGACATGCTATACAAATGTATTGTGGTTTGTTCTTTTTTTCTGCTATGTACTGTACAGTGCTTTGTGATACTTTTGTATGGAAAGTGCTATATAAATAAATATATATATATATATATATATATATATATATATATATATATATATATATATATATATATATATACAGCTCTGGAAAAAATTAAGAGACCACTGCAAATTTTTCTTAAATCAGCATCTCTACATGTATGGTAGCCATTCCATTCCAGTGTCTGTTGAATTCCAACACAGGCACACCTCATTCTACTGAATGAGGTACTGATTAGGGGATCACCTGAATCAAATCTTATTTAACGAGGAAAAGTATAAAAACCACTCCTGTGGTCATCACTGTCCTCTTGCAATAGGACCAGCTGGATGGCAAAACAGTGCTAGTAGTAAGTCAAAAGTAATTGGAATAAAAAAATAACTATTGACCATGCCCAAAGAGTTGAAAAGGAAAGTTTTGAGTTCAATTCTGGCTTTACTGGCAGAGGGATACAGTGAGCATTGGGTTGCTTCCATACTTAAAATTTCAAGGACGGCGGTTTATAAGAACAAGGTCAAGCAGCACACATTGGGGACAACAAAGCTACAGACCGGCAGAGAGCGAAAACGACTCTCCACTGACTTTGCTGACCGCCAACTCATTCGAATGTCACTCAGCAACCGTAGGATGACATCAAGTGACCTACAAAAAGAATGGCAAATGGCAGCTGGGGTGAAGTGCACGGTGACGACAGTTCAAAACAGGCTCCTAGGGGCAGGGCTGAAGTTGTGCAAAGCTAGAAAAAAGCCCTTCATCAATGAGAAGCAAAGAAGGGCCAGGCTGAGGTTTACAAAAGACCATAAGGATTGGACCGTAGAGGTATGGAGTAAGGTCATCTTCTCTGATGAGTCCAATTTTCAGCTTTGCCCAACATCTGGTCATCTAATGGTTAAACGGTGACCTGGTGAGGCCTACAAGCCACAGTGTCTCGCATCCACTGTGAAATGTGGTGGAGGATCGGTGATGATCTGGGGGTGCTTCAGCAAGGCTGGAATCAGGCAGATTTGTCTTTGTGAAGAACGCATGAATCAAGCCAAGTACAAGGTTGTCCTGGAAGAACACTTGCTTCCTTCTGCTCTGACAATGTTCCCCAACTCTGAGGATTGGTTTTTCCAGCAAGACAATGCTCCATGCCACACAGCCAGGTCAATCAAGGTGTGGATGGAGGACCACCAGGTCAAGATCCTGTCATGGCCAGCCCAATCTCCAGACCTGAACCCCATTGAAAACCTCTGGAATGTGATCAAGAGGAAGATGGATGGTCACAAGCCATCAAACAAAGCCGAGCTGCTTGAATTTTTGCTCCAGGAGTGGCATAAAGTCACCCAACATCAATGTGAAAGACTGGTGGAGAGCATGCCAAGACACATGAAAGCTGTACTTGAAAATCAGGGTTATTCCACCAAATATTGATTTCTGAACTCTTCCTAAGTTAAAACATTAGTATTGTGTTGTTTAAAAATGAATATGAACTTATTTTCTTTGCATTATTCGAGGTCTGACAACACTGCATCTTTTTTGTTGTTTTGACCAGTTGTCATTTTCTGCAAATAAATGCTCTAAATGACAATATTTTTATTTGGAATTTGGGAGAAATGTTGTCAGTAGTTTATAGAATAAAACAAAAATGTTCATTTTACCCAAACACATACCTATAAATAGTAAAACCAGAGAAACTGATAATTTTGCAGTGGTCTCTTAATTTTTTCCAGAGCTGTATATATATATATATATATATATATATATATATATATATATATATATATATATATATATATACAGTACCAGTCAATTTCAATGAAATGGTCACCCAAAACAAGGGGATTTCAGTCTGAAGCCCAAGTCAGGGTTGTTAGAACACTGGCCTAAGTATAAAAGTGTGTTTGTTAGATTTTCTCTAAGTTAACTAGCATGTTACCTAATTAACCTTTTGTCACCAATTATTGTTAAATGGTGAGTGTCCATGATTACTAGAAATATAGATAGCATAGGCACAAGTTTGTCATTCCTGAATGTAAGGGAGCAGAAAATGACAAAATACGCTCAGTTAAGCAAAGAAAAAAAGTCTGTAATTACTTTAGGAAATGAAGGTCAATCTTTAAGACAAATCGCAAGAACTTTGCAAGTGTCTGTAGCTGCTGTGGCCAAGACCATCAAACGATTTGAAGAAACTGGCACTCATGAGGACCGAACAAGGTCAGGCAGACCAAGGGTGACCTCAGAATCAGAGAACAAGTTAATTCCAGTCACAAGTTTGCGAAACCAGCGATTAACTGCCCCTGAAGTACAAGCTCAGCTAAATGCTACTAGAAGTATAGATGTTTCAACATCAACTGTTCACAGGAGATTTTGTGAAGCTGGCCTAACTGGAAGAATTGCTGCAAAGAAACCATTGTTAAGAGTGCAGAATAAGAGGAAGAGACTTGCCTGGGCCAAAAAACACAGAAACTGGACGTTTGAGGAGTGGAAGTCGGTCTTATGGACCGATGAGTCAAAATTTGAAATATTTGGGTCCAATTGCCGAGTATGTGTAAGACGTAGAGAGGGTGAGCGCATGAGTTCTGCATGTGTGGTTCCCACTGTCAAGCATGGAGGAGGCAGTGTCATGGTCTGGGGTTGCTTTGCTGGTGAGAGTTGGTGATCTTTACCAAGTCCATGACAAGTTCAACAAGCATGGTTATCATAGCATACATCAGAGGCATGCCATTCCATCAGGATTACGGCTAGTTGGGCAGTCCTTCATTCTTCAGCAAGATAATGGCCCGAAACACACCTCAAAGTTGTGCAAGAACTATCTGGCAAAGAAGGAAAGTGAAGGACAACTCAATCTAAAGACCTGGCCTGCCCAGTCTGCAGACCTCAATCCCATAGAACTTGTATGGGACAAACTGGACAGAAGAGTCAAAGCAAAGCTACCCACAAGTGCCCTACATCTCTGGGAATTGCTGCAGAAGAGCTGGGAAGACATGTCAGGTGATTTCCTGCTGAAACTTGTTAACCAAATGCCTTGTGTTTGTTTATTAAGGCAAAGGGTGGCTATTTTGAGGAATCCAAGGTTTAAAGACAATTTTCAATTTTCTTGAACATTGCTTTGATACTCCTTATGTTTTGTTTTGTATATTGTAACATGTGTTTTCATTTTCAAGTATTTACAGAAACGTATACGACGTAAAACATTGTCAGTTATGAAAAAAAACCTAGTTTCCAGCTAGTGTACGCAAACTTTTGACTGGTACTATATATATATATTTTTTCACACGCACATTTGCTAAAGTGCTGTTAAAATGCTATTTTGTTGAAACAGAAAATTCCTATTTTCCATTGTACAAGTTCTGCTTTATCATTTTCTAGTCATCACTAAACTACATATAGCCCTGTATCTTGCTTTGACGTGCCCATGCTGTTTTTAGGTTTAGTGCCAGCTCATGCTGCAAGGGGCTGCCATGTGATAAGTGATAGATTTACAAGCTTCCTGTCTGATTGAGAGTTTTCCAGAGCAAATCAATACATTGACCTGAAGAGCAATCACAGCCTAGAGGCATCAAAGGCAGAAAGAGATCTTTTTTTGTCTTTTCTATCTGAAATCACTGTGAGTGACTAATAATAAGCCCCTTCAGTGGTTTTGTAATGGGAGTAGAAACAGCAGTAGAAGCACGTTTCCATGTTAACCATGCTTACCAGGACTAAATCTGGTCTGTCCAACAGAGATCTACTCGTGTCACCCTTTTGATTTAGAGATGACCATTTAAAGTTATTAAAGTATGTTAAAAAAAGAGCACAATGCCAAATGTATGTCTTTGGTAGAAGCACTGTCACAGTCAAAATGCATCTATTTGTGTAGTACAAAAATACAGAAGCAGGGTCATTTTCATCTTAAAAAAACTTTTATTTTTTTCCGGTTTTTGCCACTGTCTAGAAAAATGTTTAGTTTTAGTAAACTAAATTAAGACTTACACACTATTACATTAAATTTGTGTTTGTGATTTTCTGTCTTTTTAAGAACCCAGTATTCATCAACATGGCTCTTTTGCCCAAAAAGTTTGAAAAGCTCCAATCATATGCCTGCCTGCCTGGCTGTGGCCTAAATAAATAATAGCAATGGGTATAATAAAGCATCAGCATTGCTTCATTAATTGGATTGCAGTAGCTTGGCATGCTGATGGCTCTCCAGCATATTTCTCAAATCTCTTGTCTGATTGGGATAAACCTATCCTGCTGAGCATTTCTTACCCCAGAGTAGAAAAACAAAACAAAACAGTAAGACGACAAATCTTGAAATATCCCAGTTTGACAATTTTGTGACTAGATAAAGGGCATTTGTTTGAAATCATGGAGTTCAGGAACTCCACCAAATGCTTTTGAATGTTAAACGGTGTACATAGCATCCATAAACTGGAGGATCTATTCTGCAACATTGCTCAATATCACTTAATTGCATTTTGCTGTTTGGCAGTAAGCAAATGGAACAGTTGTATGCATTGAATTATGGAAGTTACCTACAGTATGAGCAGCATGTTGTCGCTGTCTGGTGGGTAACTGACAAGTAATTTTTTCTTAGCTTTTTGTGTCTTGTTGAAGTTTCACATTAAATGGTGAACCATTTCATATGTCATGACCAGCATCAATAAAACACAGCAGCCTTCATTGGCACAGGCATAAGTTACACATTTATTTCGGCAAGTATGGCAAAACCTTATTTTCTCGGGTTATGTAATCCTCATGTATTATTGCAATGTTTTTTTTTTTTCTAATGGCTGACAGGACGTTCCTATTCTTGACTGTAAGATTAATGTACAGTATGTGCTGCCAAGGTGTTTCTGATATAAATTGGTAGGGTGATATATAAAGGTAGACAAATGAGTTGCTAAACAGAAATCATTTATACTCAAAAAGAGAAACGGCTTGAAGGAAAGTAAATAGATGAGCTGACAGTAATACACACACGGATAGATTGGATCTGACCATCTGGCTCCTATTTTGAGGGCTCTTGATGCTTCAGCGAGGATGATTCACATTCAGTGCAGTGCAGTTACTACAAATTGATTAGAAACAGTCATGTAGTTATCGGATTCTGTAGAGAACCATAGTCCTACAGTATAATGAAAGCCATGCCTAAACCAAGATGAAGGGTTTTTCACTTCGTTTTGTAGACGGTGTGAGAGGGGAGATCTGTGCTGGCTATCGGGCGCATGCGTGATCCTTCAGGGGGGTGATCGGAAGTCCCGTTTGACCTGCCTGCCAGTCATGGCAATGACACGAGGAGGAAGAGCAGCGGTGTGTTCGCTCTGACCTCGTTGATTGTTTGGGGGGGGTCTTGGGGGGGGGGGGGGGGGGGGGCAGTAAATTGTAATATAACAGTGAATGAGAATATACAGAAGAAGAACAAATAGAGTGCCTGTGCTCAAAACAGCAGCCAGTGGAATAGGAAGGCAGTGGAGGCGGCTATAAAGGACAGCCGCTGAATTTATTTGTTACATGCCTGTACTGGGACAGTGTTTTCGTTAGCTCGGAGGGGATCTGGACAGCCCCATAGTCCGTAGTGATGAATAGAGGAGCGTCATTCGCAAATCGTACCTTGCAGAGCAGTGGAGGTAGCGAGACCCTGCATAAAGGAGTATTTGTTTTGTAGTCTGGTTTACAGTGTTTTGTTTTCCTTTTTACTTTCATTGTTTGACTACATCCCCCAGAATGCCATGGGAGTGAGCCAGGATGAGTTGCTAGGCTATTTAGAACAGTCCACTCTGGAATCACCTAGAGCGATTAAAGATATTAGACTACCACCTGCCTTTTAAAACTTTTCATCATTTACCATACAGAGGCAATGGCTATTTCAGTGTAATTCAAAAGAACTATAACAAAGTCCATAGCTCACCTAGAGTGGACTTGAAAGAGCTTTTGGTCTGTTAAAGTGCAATTGGAGATATTTTGAAATATCGGGACATGACCACAGTTGTTAACATGGTCATCAGTGCTGCATGTGTTTCATACAATTTTTGTGATTAACAGACATGGATGACACTAATGCTAACCAAGAGCTTGGCAATACAGAGGCTGATTGCACAGAACAAAGAAAAATAGACCATATTGTCAGCTTATTGACCTTGGGATATAGATGACGGTTTAACTAAGTGTATATAGTTTCATGCAGTGCCACATAACTTTTTGTGCAACAAGATCTCTTGATGTGAATTATAAAGTTTTTCCATTTTGAGCATGGATATACATGTACATCATACAGTTTTCCATGTATGCTGTGCTTATAATAAATCACAATATATTCCTACCTATTTACTTAAGTTCTGTGTTTTGGATAAAAACAAGTGTTGCACATTGTATGTTTTATTTACAGGTGACTATAGTGCAGTGTACGCTTGCAATTAAGATGTTTCTCTATTATATGTAAGTGTTGTTGTACATCAAAATTAAAAAAAAAAAAAAAAAAAAAAAAAAAACTTTCTAAAAATAGAACTTCCCAAAGAAATTATTTCTTCAGCTATTCTTTGAATGCATCTGTGAACGATTTTAGCTGTTAGTTTCTTTGTTTTGCAACCTTCTACATTTCCATGAGCTCCTGCATCTGCCTTTTCTATTCCTCTCAAAGTCCTACAATTGAAGTACTGCTGTTTGTTTGTTTTTTCTCTCCAATATGATTTAAGTCTTATAGTATATCGTTTTGTTTATAATGTGCTAAATGTAACATTGCAAAAGTACCACATTTTAGTACAGTTCTCTTATTCTGACGTGCCCTTTACTGCCACAAAAAAGGGTTTAAAGTTTTCGTTGTATCCTATACTGCTGTGCTTTTTCAGCCGAGATATACTGTGAAGCCTGATCTCGCAAACCTGTAAAAGAAAAAACAACAGCGTTACATATAGTTCACTTTTAATACAACGTTATTCATCCATTATTGTTCTTTTTAAATTTAGTTAAGAAAATATTCCTTCATTTAAGGCTGACCGAACAAACAATATCAAGCTGAGCGTTTTGAATGTTGCACGTGATATTCGCTCCGTTTAATTTGTTGATGGCTGCAGTGTAATGCTGGCTCCAGGGATCAGCTTATAACAAAAGTGCGCAGGAAAGTGCTTTGTCACAAAACCTAATCCTGACCTTAAATCACAATTTTTACCAAAAACCTGTACCCTAATTCTAACAAAGAGGGTCGGCTGAGTAATATTCTCTGTACAACCTATTTGAAGGGCAGATGCTCCAGAAGCATGTCTGATTGATTCCTCACGCCTTGCACATTACAGTACGTGACTTCAATTTCACAGTTGTAATAACCTAACTTACTGGTTAAGGACAACAGCCTGTCTATCTATACACATCGGATAACAATAATAATGTAACTGAAGAACAATAAACACTTGCAAACGCCTTATCTTTGTGGAAACCTGTTTTATTTATCTCTCTCCTTACATCCTGCTGTTTAAACTTTTAGCATTCTGCCAGGAAGCTGAGGAGCAGAATAAAAGCACACAGGAGCTTTCTAAAGGCCTCAGTGTGGGAAAAAAATGGGTCCTTTTGCCTGCCCACTAACAATTAAACAGCTTTCTCTTCATGCATTTTCCAAATGTCAAATGCTCCACACATCTAGTCTGCTTCTGTATCTTCAGGACAGGCTATATTTATGTTCATCAGTATTTTTGCGATGCAAGGGATGAAAGGCCAACCTATTCATAAGGAAGGTGATTCTGCAGAAACAACATTTAGTATTTTTATTACTTTGCTTTGAATTTATATTGGTTGACATAGACACTATGTCAAATACAGTAATATAGTCAGCCTGTAACTTTGAACAGTTACTTCTTATACTAAACCCCTAAGCATAAAATGGCTATTCCCAGGACACCAGCTAACATTACCATGTCCAAAAGGTGTAACTATAATATTGTCTCAATATAACAAGAGGAAGGTATTTTCACACTACTTCTGCTTTTAGTGGTTGATATGTTAACATGTACAGGCAAGTGTTCCAATAATGTGATAAAACACATTATCATGAAACTGCTGTTCGGCAATTATCAGCTCTTTCACAGCAACTGAGGAATTGCTGAGAAGATAAGCCATGGTCCTTACATAAAGTAGTGACTGAGGAATTCACGCAGAGTGCCTGGTTTAGAGATCATGGCTCTATTAGCACTCAGCACCAGACTTCTTCGGCTTCTTTGAAAATATACTGCTTTCTATGGTTTGAAATTGGTTTCAATTTCAGTTTAACAGTCTGTGACCCTGCCACTGTGTTTATATTATATTGTTTGTGCTATTGTTGCTATTGTACCAGACTTGTGATATAGTAACGAGAGCTTTAGCAGCAAGTGATTTTCAAACGAAATGTGTTAATTAAATCAATCTGTTAATGCTTTGAAATTGAGTCGATGAGGTTGAATGAACACATTTCTCGTTAAAAAGCTTAATTGTCGCAGGTCACCTACATCACTTCCTGTCTCAAAATACCTGTTAACAAGGTCAAGAAAAATGAATGGAAGCATAATTCGCTGTTATGAAAACTACTAGAGTACAGCGAGACGGCTCTCCCACCAGCGAGCAGAAGCCAAATGGAAATAAATAAAGGAATATCTATTTAGTGTATATTTTCTAAACTTAATTTAAAAGTGTGCATTTTGTCAGGCAGAATGTACATTTATTTAGATAACTTCACAGTGCATGATACAATCTTTTTGGGTTACAAAGAAAAGGTAATTCTGTAGGCCATCTATGTTCATTGGTTGGAGTTTATTTTCTTATGATGTCATCTACTTTTGTATGTATTTTAGGACAGAAATGTGACTGCAACCATGAGTAGATGAAGGCTCAAGCCGTTTATTTGTGGTACAGCAATAATTCATAAAATAAATTCATGAAGTGAGGGAAGGAAACTGGGAGTCAGAAATGAAAATAAATTATTACAATTATTATTTGTTCTGTAAGATTGAAGATTGAAATAAATGATTACAATTATTATTTGTTCTGTAAGATTACAAATGGTTAAAATAAGTGAATAAATCTAATTCATAACCACAAGTATAGAAAAGGCTAAAATTTTTTCATAAGTACAAATGTTGAATTATTGAGGTATTCTGTAAGAAATTAACCCTGGTCCTGTACCCTCTCTCTCTGTATCGTTGCCGTCACAGCCACGGTCAGTTAAATGTCTGTTTCAAGGTAAGTTACATACTCTTTTGTGAATTTGCACTTTTTCCAAGTGCAAATTAACTCCTGATAAATGATGACAATTAACACGGATTTGCTTTTAAATTCCCACGCAAACAAAAGAAATAGTCGCAAGAAGCCCTGCTTGTTAAGATATTAACATTATTTCGTAAATCAACATCATTTTGTAAATCGATTATTTAACAAAGAAATAGGCATAACGACCTCTTGAAAATGCCCAAATCAATGCTACATACTGATTTCATGATTAACACTGGAGTTATCATTTACGACCTCTGGAAAATCCTGCCCATTGTGTGTTAATATTAGGGTAGGCGCGTGGCAGCATGGCAGGGTGAAAGCCCTGCCAAAGCCATGGTGTGTGTAACGTGGTGAGTCTTTGGTGGCAGAGGGAATTAAAATCCTCCCTGCAAACACACGTGAGAATGTGGCTGGAGCCGGCAATTGAATGAGTGGTTAAATTATTAAGGGTCCAGCCACAGGGGTAAAAAATAGGTGCTCACAGGTTAGGGTTGCCAACTGTCCAGTTTTGGACCAGACATCCGGTTTTAAGAGAATTTGTATAGTGTCTGGTCAAAACCACTGACCGGAGAGCAAAAGTTTAGTTCTTGCGAATCTTGCTTACTGACTGTTTATTGCCTAATGACATTTATGTCAAATATATCATTTTTTAGAGATACAATATGTGCAAGGAAGCACTAACTGTTTTTTTTTAAGATCTCTTGAAGAATTGGGAGCTGGTGAGAAAATGTTCTGCTCAAATCATTATGGAGTGTGTGGATAGAAAATTGAATTTCCAACATATAGAGAGTGAAGCACCTTGCTAGATCAGCTGCAATTTCAAGCTAAACTGATAAATGAAAGTGGAGGATAAGGTTATAAATCAGCCTGGGAAGGACAACCCTGCAGATTATTTCTCAAGACACCCAATAAAGCAGCCCACAGTTAACACTCAGACACCCACAGACAGCGCTGAAGAGTATGTGAACTTCATCATCTCTCATACTATCCTGAAAGCTGAGTCTCTACAAGAGATTCAAGACCACATTGACTCTGACCCTTGATTAGAACATGGAATTTAGACGGTACAGAATGGACAATGGAGCACATTTACAAAAGCACCTTTCACTTGCTAACCAAGTTTGTCTCAAATCCTTCCACAAAATAATACACAAACTCACTGCCACTTCAACTAATCTGCTGCTAAGAAATACGAAACTCATCATGCCACGACAACTATGGGCTCGCACCATCAATGTAGCCCACAAAGGACGTCAAGGGCGAGTGAAAACCAAGCAGCTACTAAGAGAGAAAGTCTGGTTCACTGGTATAGACCTTCAAGTAGAGCGCTGCATCAAGCCAATCCTTTAGTTAGCTGTACTTTTATTCTTTACATGATCTTTTCACAACTGGGGGGGGTTGGGCTCCGGGAAATATTCCATGAGAATTAAAGCCTTGGTTATATTGAAACTCTAGTACATTACAAGCTCAGAGCAAAAGTGATGCGGCACTTCATGTCCCACTAGACAATGAGCCAGCTTGTGCCTTATGTAGGCAGATCAGAGAGGGTTATTTTACACTTTACACTAATGTCAATGCCATGAAATAGTGTACTTTGTATAATTATTATAAACAATAAATGATTGCCCTACATGCCTCTACCTCTTCTATTAATATAACAATCTCCTATGTCGTGAAGCATGGTTTACGTATTCTCTCAACGAGTGACTTACTACTTGTTCTGACCTGCGCTGTTTTTTTCTTGCTCTGTGCTACTGCCGCTCGACATGATCGCCACTTCTACGTTCAAAACAGAGCTTTGCAGTGACGCAAGTGCATTACGTCTCTTAAAGGGATTGTTGCCTGGCTTTGATTGGATAGCAGATTCCCCAACCTGCACAGCATTGATTGGCTGGGCTGTCATTGGCTGTCACTCTGCACTTTTGGAGAAGCCACGGTGAGCTTATAGTATTATCTATTACAACTACCTCCGTCTCCAATCCAATTCTCCACTCACTGAATACACAACCCTGAGTGAGTGAAAACATGCAGCTTTTATGCAGCTTTACCGATACTCGATTGCTAATCAATCATTCAGTTGAAGTCGCGGTACAACTGCATGTGAATCAAGTGCAATTCCCTGTACTCACATATTATTACATTTTACTTCCTCGTGCCTAAATACAAATATACATTTTAAACACTTGTGTTACACAGACCCATTTATCCGTCCGTCACCCGTGTACGCATGACTATATACCAACAGTAACACACAACACGTAACATATAACACAAAATACACACAGGGGCGGGCAACATTGCCACATATCCCCCCACCTTGTGCGTAGCACACATGGCCTCAATGGCCACCTCCCCACTTAAAATCCCAAAAGTCTTGTTCAATGTCCTGGGCCAAGAACAGGGATTTTAAGGGGTTGATGGTCGGCAATGTTGCCAGTAGCCAGGCTGCTACTGGCCATGCTGTCAGCAGACGTGCTGACAGTGGGGCAAATCTCTTCTTCAGCTGTACCACTGGCAGCAGAAATGCTGCCAATGGTGTGGCTGTCAGCAGATGTGCTGACAGCTCCCAGACTGACTCCGTCAGCCGGGGCAAGTCCATCAGTGGAAAAGCTGCTGGGGTTGGTGGTCTCCAGACCTCCCCCAAGATCTCCGGCAGCGAAACTTCTTCTGGGGAAGGTGGTCTCCTGACCTCTCCCCCCTTCATAGCCGGCACCTCCCTCTGGGGGGACTCCAGCCCCCAGAACTCCTGTAGTGAAATTGCTGCTGGGAAAGGTGGTCTCCTGACCTCTCCCCCCTTTTTCGTAGCCTACAAATCCCTCTGGTGGGGTTCTGGCCACACTGACCCCTGCGGTCAAGCAGAGCTGACGGCGACCCCTGCAATGCGACGTGGCTGGCAACCCCAGGGGATGCGGCTTGCAACCCCAGGCGATGCCAGGCAGGCATCCTTGGGCGAAGCGAGGCAGGCATCCTTGGGCGAAGATGTGAGGGGAGTCAGGACAAGCTGGGGTGCGGGTTTTGGCCCTGTTCTTGGCCACTGCAGTCAGGCGGTTCTTCCCCGTGCTTCCCTCATCAGCCTATGCAAGGGCTGCTGAGGACCCTGAGCATCTAGTCCTGGTCCTTCTGGTGAAGGGAGAGGCAGCTCAAATCCTCTCCTCCTGATGGTGATGGAGGCAGAGGCAGCTACAGCTCCTCTCCTCGTGAGGGTGGGGGAAGTGATACCAGCAGGCATTCATCCTCTGCTGGTGGAAATGGACCCAGCAGGCATTCACCCTCTGCTGGTAGAAAGGGACCCAGCAGGCATTCACCCGCTGCTGGTGGACAGGGACCCAGCAGGCATTCACCCTCTGCTGGTGGAGGTGGCGGAGGCAGAGACAGCTCTAGCTGCTCTTCTCCTGCAGGTGGAGGTGGCGGAGGCAGAGGCAACTCCTGCTGCTCTGCTCCTGCTGGTTGAGGTGACAGAGGCAGATGTAACTCCTGCTGCTCTGCTCCTCCCGGGGGAGGTGGCGGAGGCAGAGGCAGCTCCTGCTGCTCTGCTCCTGGTGGTGGAAGCGGTGGAGGTGGGAGTAGCATGTAGCCTCCTGGCAACGGAGGTGGGAGCGGTGTGTAGTCTATCCTTGTTTCAGAGGACTGGTGCGGCTCTCTCTCTTTTGCAGGGGACTGGTGTGGATATCCCTCTCGGGGAGAAACCAGCAGTCATTCTTCCTCTGCTGGCGGAGGTGGAAATAGTGCCTCGGGCTTTGGATTCCCGCGGTTCCTCGCCTGGGCGTTGGACGCTCATGGCCCCCCCGTCAGGGTGCTGGATGCTCACGGTCCCCCCGTCTGGGTGTGGAACGCACAGGTTCCTCCCACTCAGGCCTTACTTCCACCTCTGTATATTGGTCAATGTGTGCCCATATGCCCCACAGCCGGGGCACAGCTCCGCCATGAGGTTCTTTAATTAAACCTCCCAACTGTCATCCCCGACCTCCTCCTGCTGTTGCTGCGGTTACTGTGGCAGCTTTCTTCTCCCACTCCTTCTCCACACCTTCCTTTCCTGGGCCAGTTCCTCCTCCTCCTCCTCCTCATAATGGCGGAAGGGACAGTTGGCGAATAGATGATCCTGGTCACAGAGGGGGCACCCCGGTGATGGCTTGTTAGATCGCCATGGATGTCTGGCCAATAGATAACACTCCTCCTCCCTGTCCTTCAGCTCTTTATCCTCCCTCCATCCCATTTTATCTATTTATTTATTTATTTAGTAGTTTCTCTTTCCCACACACACACAAAAAAACAGCAGTCTTTTTTTTTTTGACCCCCAAAAAAAGTGCGGTCCCTGATCTGGTCTGCGTCTAGGAGGCGCTGGTAATCCCATAATGACACCACATGTCACAAAGACGGCTGCAGTGGGTGACGTCAGACCAGAAACCAGGAAACAGGAAATAAACAACAGGTGGAGTTTGGTGAAGCTGAGTGATTGGTCTCGCTCAGCATTTAATAATAAACAGACAGACATCAAATAAATGGTTGTAAGACAAACAAGACACAGGACTCTGTGCTCGTAGCTAAAACAAAAAGACAAACAAAACGGACTATACAGACAAAACATGGTGAGCTTCTATTATTATATCTATTACAATTACCTCCGTCTCCAATCCCGTTCTCCACTCACCAAACACACAACCCCGAGTGAGTGAAAACATGTGGCTTTTATGCAGCTGTACCGAGACTCGATTGCTAATCAATCATTCAATTGGAGTCGAAGTATAACTGCACATGAATTAATAAAGTGCAATTCCCCATGCTCACATATTAGATTTTACTTGCAAGTGAAGTGCTGTGCAATCCTCGTGCTAAATACAAATATACATTTTAAACACTCGTGTTACACAGACCCGTTTATATCCCATGTACCCATGACTATACACCAACAGTAACACACAAAACGTAACATACAATACAAAATACACACAGGGGCGGGCAACATTGCCACACGGTCATACAAGAAACAATGTCTTCTGATGTAACAAGTAATTTTAGCTTTGGGAATGAGATAATTGATTAAATGAGATCATTGATTAAATGAGATCATTGAGGAAAAATAAAAACCTGCTCATACCAAGACACTCTCACAATGGTAATTTCAGTAGATTAAGTATTTTTTTAAAAAATGAATTTTCCCAAACGCTGAATAACATTCTTAAATTGTTCTTGTTGTTTTAAAACATTCATTTTAATTGCGTCAATTCTGGGCATGTTGTTTAAAATGATTGAGGCTTAGAAACTTGCCTACTACTGCTCTTGGCATTCAATCTTATTATTCCACTGGTGACAGGAACCCTTCTACGGCTTACAATGTGCGTTTGACATTGAAAACATTGTTTCAAAATGCTGCAGAAACAAAAGGAATGCATGTATTGACGGGAAAGGTAACTGCATTCCATCAATTTTTAGGTTTTCACTCTGGACGAAGGCTATAATTATTAGCAATAATGTGGAAAAGGTGAACATACAATTATGCTGGCACACTAGATGGCACATGCTTTCCTATGTAATTGATGATAGGGGCAGACGGTCGAAGCTCAGGGTGCTATATCATGTTTGACAGTTGAGGCAGCTTGTCTTAATGGCATCTATCTGCTATGAGCCGTGTAGTTTCTGTGGAACAACAGTGTCTTCAGCAGAGAGGAGTCCTTCAAGAGGCATCTCATCAGCAGGGCTGCACTGAATATAGACAGGAAACGTGCTGACAGAGATTCTCTAAAGTATAGCAGAGGAACAGTAGCTAGAAAATGGCAACAATCCAGGGTGAAAGAAAAGCAATATGCAATTCAATCCAGCCTGTGAGAGGGAAAAGTATTGGCAAGACGAGTCTGCTTATTAATCTTTCATAGGCACTAACCTACCAGTTATCATGCCAGAGAGGCAATCCAGAGACACTTTTTTTTAAATTGTCCGTTGCACATTTGTCACCTGTTAATCAGTGGGATCAAGGCCTCTTCAATAAAGTCTTCTGCATTCTGACCAGTGGAGCTGCAGAAATTTAAAGGGAACCAACAGCTACAGTTGCTCAAAGAGGATTTTGTGGGGCAGTACAGGCGTGAAAAAATAGAGATGAGTTGAAGTGCAGTGTCATATAAAGCAACGTTGTCCATTCATGCTCCTGGAGGGGCATTCCATTCCACATTTAACAGCAGTGGGAGGACCAACTTTGGCCACCCCTGGTATAAAGTATAAAAGGTTTATATTATAAATAGGGCTTCTGTTTTTCAGTTTTTTATTATTTTTAATTTTTCAGTGCTATTTTTAGCTATTTTCGAGTTTTATGTAAATAGTTCTTCTTTTTTCGGGGGCTTTTGCTTTTTATATACTGTATATGCTTGTTTTCCAAAATGCTTGAGTGTTTTTTTCTGTCACAGTATGTATAGTAACTTGACAGCACTTGCACACTTAAGTTGCACCTTCTTTTCTTTGCTGTCTTCCACAGTTAAGTCCTTATGGTCACAGGTACATTATTCTGGGGTTTTAGTGTGTCTAGGCATTGTGTAATTCTCTCTTAAATTCTCACTATTTAACTGTAATATGGCGAACAGCCTTGTAATTGTAATCTCGTTTTAAATCTCATAAGCGGAGTCTCCAATAGAAATGTAGGAATTTGCTCCCACTCAGCAGTTGGGGGGGGGGGGGGGGGTTAAAGTATTTTTTTTTAAATGGGAAAGGGTGAAGTCCACATGAATTGAGTAACCATTTCTGGTGTTTATTAGCTATACACCGATCTTTAACATCGGTTAAAATCTAAAATCAGAAGCCCTGTATATAAAGCATGGGCAAACATGATAATTCACTGTGTACAAAACTGTGTATAAAAATAATACAAATAGTTAACATTATCCCATAGAGTACATGGATCTCTCTTCCCTTCAGAGTTGGATTTCAGCCAGCTATGCATTAAAAGCAGGTTTCATAAATGAGACTTATTTGATTAATAAAGGACCTTTCAGAGAAATGGTTGAGCAAAACAATTAGAACTAATTTGTTCTCTATGTATTTATTGAAGAAAGCTTACCAGCAGAATTGTCGGCTTTTAGTTTACCTTGGTTTCTCCTTGTTTTTTATTTAGATATAAGGTATTGTCTTTTAAGCGTTGTCTGTTAGCTATTGTATTGTGTTGCACAGTTCTGTAAAGGAGAATCTGTTATCAAAGCTGTTACAGATGATACTGTACAACAGTTCTTGCACAAAATGTTAGGTTTTTATTTACTTAGTTTGACTAATTGCCTCTGTTAGTGGCCTACTGGCATATCACAATTGCAAACACTCCAGTCTCTTTTCTGTTAATGTCAGTGTTAATATGATTACTCTTTATCAATAGACAGTAAACTCACCCCAGTAAGAAAACATTCCTCATCAAATGAATCAGTTTATTCTTATATGCAAATTACATAAAGAGCAATAAAACAAATAGCCTACTAGGAGTCCCATTGTAATAAAAATGACTAACATTCATACAGGGTTTTCTTGGACATGATCGTTGTGTTGTTGTAAACGTAATATATCTGTGCACCATGGTACACTTTAATAACTGCATTTTCTTTTTCTGCATTTTCTTTTTCAGTATTGCAGTACGTTAACAGATATGTTGTCCACTGTTTAACTTAATGCTAGGATGTTTTTGTAATGTGTATTGTACTAAACTGCAAGGATTACTTTCCTTACTGTATATTGAAACAATATTTGCATTAACATTGCAGACATAAATCACACATAATGTTTTATAAGGACCAGAAAAAACTGTATTGTTGCATGGTTATTATTGTAACCTTTAGTGTGATTCAAGGGCAGGAGCTAGGGCTCCTCTCCTGTTCTGTCCCACCAATAATACCTGCCCATTCAAACTGGCATTTGCTGTAATATTGATATGTGATGACTGATCTTCAAAGATTAATGTAATTTGTGAACTCCCTCACTTAGTTCTTTCAGTAACTTGGGTCCCAGCCAAATGCAGGACTGGTTGTCAGGTTGTATTTCTTGCCTGTGTTGCTACGTTTCTGTCTCTGGGGTGTTGCATCTGATTATGATGGTGCGATTCCCCCTCCGAAGTAGAATTCTCACAGGTGGAGCTTTTGCCTGGCATATCTGGCCATTTTGAATCCAACATACTTCCCCTTTCTTCTTGCAGTAGTGACTATGATTTAAGAATCACATCTTGTAGCAAAGTGCCCTGCCCCTGGGCTATTTGTATTGTGATGTATGTTATGCGTAGTGTGTTAATGTTGGTGTATAGTAATTGGTACACAGGATATAAATGGGTCTGTGTAACACAAGTGCTTAAAATGTATATTTGTATTTAGGCACGAGGATTGCACAGCACGTCACGTGCAGGTAAAATGTAATAATATGTGAGCACAAAGAATTGCACTTTTATTAATTCACGTGCAGTTGTACTGAGACTCCAATTGAATGATTGATTAGCAATCGAGTCTCCGTACAGCTGCATAAAAGCAGCATGTTTTTACTCACTCAGGGTTGTGTGTTCGGTGAGTGGAGAACAGGTGTGGAGTGGAGAAAATTTAAAACGATAACTAAACGTAAATATATAACCGTTGTTTTGACTCACCGTGTTTGTCTGTTAGTGCACTGTTGGTTTAAGTGTTAGTCCGTTTTGGTTGTCTATTTATTTTGGCGTCAAGTGCCGTGTCCTGTTTTTTGTACTTTTTTATTTTATAATAATAATCGGTCGATGCAGTACCGGTAGTTCTGAGAAAACATGTTGACTAGAGAGTTATACTGTACATTTCAGAGATTAAATCATCTGTACTGAGGGAATTTAAGCAGACCAGGCTTTATGATCTCAAGGGAGATTGTTCTCAACCAGGATATATCAATTTGAATTGATACCCAGGCTCCAGACTGGGAATTAACACCTGAATTGTAACATCACTGAGTCAGAATTGAACCGATTTTGAATGTACCATTGTATTCTTAAACATTTGTCCACAGAGTAGTCAGAGTCTGCCTTGGCATGCACCCTTAAAAGCTACTGTTCTGGGTTCATAATAAATATCCTAAGACATGTGACATGGATGTATAGTAAGATATTACATTGATCTCCCTTATATCCAACTTTAGAACCCTGATTAGAAAATAACCACCCAGTTGTTCACCATGTCAGTAAATTAAGGCAGTCTTTCATTTACAGATTTTTTTTTTTTTTGTTGCCTTTTCAGCAATGGTATTTTCTACCGTTTTTTTTATTTATTTTTTTTAAAGCCAGACATTGATCCACTATGCTCCATTAGAGAATGCAACGTGTTTATGTGGATGGAAGTCCACAGGTTTCTAATATTTGTTAATTAAGTTTTTAAAAACATATGATAAGGTAAAAAATGTCACTGCCTAAACTGGTTCTGAGGCAGGGCAGATGAATAAAAATGTAACCCCTGAAGGTGTTTGCTTTGTGACTGACAGGCATATGCTGCAGTCTGTGCTCAGCCAGCCTTGGTGTGATTGCAAGGAAGATTATATTCACTCTGGTATATAAATGTTCAGCTCCCCTAGGCATATCTAGAACTTAATGAACCCCAAACTCTTGCCAAACCATACTAACACATGGGTAAACTCCAATTATGTAATAACTAAGAGAAATATTGATGAATTTGCTCAACTTTTCCTCTTTGGAATTATCTGCTGCTCATCACTTGGGTTTTGTGGGCTCTATATAATACAGTATAGAACAGTGTAATGGGACCAGTGTAATACCAACTATAATTCTTAGTTGTAGAAACAAAAGATAACAAACTTGGCCGAATGGATTCAGTACATGCATTGCACTAAGAATACAAGATGACTAATAGACTTTAATAGTCAAGAGATGTATTACATTCACAGCATTAAAGTCCCATTTCAACGGGCGAGAGCCTGGGCTGGAGTGAAAGGTCGTCGCTTGGAGAGGTAGTTTGAGGAGTGGCCTCAGGGGATAGGATGGGAAAGGAAAGAGGTTCCCAACAGACAGGAGCCTTCTTGGCCAGAGAACAGGGAGCGACCTCGAAGGCATGCTGTTCAGCAACCTCAGGAACCAGAAAACACATGAGATAGCTTGAGCGATTGCTAGAAAGTGAAACCACTAGTCGAAAAACAAATTAAAAACGCTAGACAGTGAGATGTGTGAGATTCAGACTTAAATAGGAAATAGGGCAAGATTGACAGGGAAAGCAGGGTGAAGCCCCAGCTCTCGCACCCCCAAAACATGCTCATAGGCTATCCCATGTCGTATGCCTATAACTAACCACAGAATTGGTAAGACTTACAGACTTGCCTTCCAGTCAACTACCAGACAGCAATGCCCTCTAGGGGTTCCATTGTTTAATTATACACTACATTATAAAGTAAGTAGCGGGGTTCCAAAAAATCTAGCGTTATTGTCCTCACGAGTTTTTGAAAGTTCTAATTGTAAAAAGTTTTAACAATGAAAAGAAAAATTACAGGTACGTTATTTAAACAATTGAAGCAGCACGTGGGGGTGTGTACCGCTGTATTTTTTTGAACCCTGCTACTTACTCTTTAAATGAATCCAATATACTGTTTTTAAAAAGAATCCCCTTTTTATACCACAGATTGTTTTGCCGTCTCAGTAAGTGTAGCACCAATTCTGTTTCTTTTTCATTCATATCCAACACTAATTGCTTTGATGCCCTGAAGCTATTTGCCTGCAGGCTTCAGTTCCCAGTGAGTTTAAAAGGCTATCATCAATTAGAAACCTGATACAGAAACTAACTTGAGGATTTAAACCAATGTGAAGAAAAATTACATTCTCATTCTCAACTGCTTTTAAAGCACAGTAATGATGTTGAATGCAATGCATTTTTTCATACTTGACTTTCGCCTTAACAGAAGAAAACAAAGTATAACTTCCTTGGTATGAAGTTAGTGCTGATGATAAATAAATAAATACATAAATACATACATACATACATAATGATTTCCATTACATAAGAGTAGATGTTAAAACATCATGCCGATTTGAACTCGGCTCTCGCCAAGATAAGCACCAACTAAGACATAGCTTTGCAGTAAACTAATGTGATCCATCTGCATCTCCAACCATTCTGTTGCTTTCCATCTGATGATGTAGATATCCTTCTGTCTGATGTTGATGGCTGAAGTGTAATGCTGGCTCCAGGGATCAGCTTATTTGCCTCCCCAGCGCATCAGCACACACAACGGCTGCGATGCTGGCTCCGGGGATCAACCAAAGTGCAGTCTCCCCAGCGCATCAACATGACATCCATCTGGATTGAGCTAAGTAGGGTACATCTCTGGGGTCTTCAAGTGGGCACGTCCCATCCTCTGTGTTTCGTCAACTAGCCCGTGACACCTCAAGAGGGCTCGACAGTGATTCTGACGTCACAGCATCACCCCCCTCCACCTCCAAGATATTGCTGCTCTAGAAAGAGTGCAAAGAAGAGCGACCAGAATTATTCCGGGCTTAAAAGGCATGTCATATGCAGACAGGCTAAAAGAATTGAATCTGTTCAGTCTTGAACAAAGAAGACTACGTGGCGACCTAATTCAAGCATTCAAAATTCTAAAAGGTATTGACAGTGTCGACGCAAGGGACTTTTTCAGCCTGAAAAAAGAAACAAGGACCAGGGGTCACAAATGGAGTTTAGAAAAAGGGGCATTCAGAACAGAAAATAGGAGACACTTTTTTACACAGAGAATTGTGAGGGTCTGGAATCAACTCCCCAGTAATGTTGTTGAAGCTGACACCCTGGGATCCTTCAAGAAACTGCTTGATGAGATTTTGGGATCAATAAGCTACTAACAACCAAACGAGCAAGATGGGCCGAATGGCCTCCTCTCGTTTGTAAACTTTCTTATGTTCTTATGTTCTTATGTTCTTATGTTCATACATACATACATACATAAATAAAAGTATGTTTATGTTTTTGAGCCGGTGTGAATGCAAGGCATCGATTGTAATAGGGTTTTTTTCTCTCAGCTTTACACCATGATATGAAGTCAGTACCAATAGCTGTTTGCACCTAAGGAAGCTACAGTATGATGTTCCACTCCAGCAGAGATATCAAACTGTGTTGCCAAATGCCTCCTTTGAATATTAAATGAAGATTTCTCTTGTTCTGCTGTGCTGTGTTAACAGCAGTAGCTGATAGGAACTGCAAGGGGCGCTCTGTGCTATAGGTGCGGTATAGTTATGGCAGGCCTAATTAACAAAGGGGGTTTTGTTTTTCTTCTAAATTTCAGAGACAAGCAACTTGTATATCATTTATAATTATGACAAGACAAAAAAAATAATTGACAATGGGCATATTAGCCCACAGTGTGTAGCTCTGAGCACATTGTTTGTGTAGCTGTGATCTTGGGAATTTGAACTGTACCACACTGTAGCAACCTATTGTTACATTTTACTGTAGCAAACTATTTATAAACTGATTGAAAAGTCACCTAAATTATTTAGCGAACATTATTAAGATTACACTATGTAACACAATTTTTGTTCCTGGGTAGTAAGTGTTATTTCCTAATTGCTTATGCCTCAAAAGTATAGAAAATGGCTATTATTCCCCACAAACTTTGCTTTTGTGACCAGGACAGTGATATTTTGAAATATCACTATTTCCAATGAGAAAACAGGAGCTTTAAATGTAAATTTACAGTATAATCGTAAATCTCGAAAAACTACTCACTTCTAAATCTTTTGTAGTCATTTTTGCATTACTTTAGTATAAATACATGTTAATTTGGATTCAGATGTTGTTTTTTTCTGACTTTATGTGAACGAAAAGACACAAAAGCTCTTGTTTTCTCATTGGAAATAATGATATTTCAAAATATCACTGTCCTGGTCACAAAAGCAAAGTTTGTGGGGAATAATAGCCATTTTCTATACTTTTGAGGCATAAGCAATTAGGAAATAACACTTACTACCCAGGAACAAAAAAATAAATAAAAATTGTTACAAGGTGTTATTAACAGTTAATTACATGCAACTGATAAAGTGTGACCAATATTATAATATAAACTGCAAACTCTAAACTGCCATTTGCAATCCAGTTTTCACACCATGCCTCTTATGCAGTATTATGCCTTTAGTCCCCTTACTCGCTATGCCTTCTATACCAGTAGTAGCATTGTTATCCTTTGTTAACAAACCATGAGTTTCTTTTCTTTTTCCTGTCTCTGCTAGATATTACAGTATCGAATTAGATGGAGGCTTCCAATTATCCACTCCCACCTCCTCTTAGCTGCCTACAATACTATAATAACTGGCTTGGGATGTAATATGAGAGACATTTTATCTTGTAACGAAGCCTTGTAAAGAAACCCAGAGACAGTACAAATAAAGAGTCAATGTGCCACTACTGGAAATACATTGCACTAATATATTTTGTAGTAATTAAAGGGAACTATCACTGAGGAATGGTCATATCATGTCAAACCAGTACTGTTCTGGTTTCCCATATTTAGTGTTATCGCAGGTGTTTCATCGCATGTTTTTTTAGTAGGTTTGCTATCATGTTAAAGCTTATGAATGTAACAATGAGTACGTTGGAATTGCGATAGGATTAAAGGAAGAGGTCAAATAAAGATGAAGCATGAATTTCAGTAGTACTGTCCTAATGGGACTGCATTATTAAAACCAAGGAACTTGACTTTGAAAGAATAAATGTCAAAATCCATCCCAGTTAAACCACAATAATATGACTAATTCATTCTTAATGTGTCTCTATGAAGATTTATTTTGATCTGTAACACAGTATGAGACTGGGAATGACGGAATGTTTTTCTTTGGTTGGAGTCTATCTGATAGGTACAGCACACATGCAAAATTAAATTATATTATTTTATCTTTGACTTATCATCTTTAATAGAAATGCATTGCATAGAGCTGGAAAAGGTTGTTTTATACAACCAGCAGTACAGCTCTGAACCATCTCAATATAACATAATTTCATATGTTAAATCTGTAATCATAGCACAAGGGGAGCTAATATGTTTTAGGAAATTGTACTTCTAATATCTCATATTCCATTTCAGATGGATAATTCATATATTCAGTGGTATGGAAACTCCTTGGGCAAGATCTAAGAACATTTCAGAACCCCTTCAACAATACCTTTCACAAAAGTCTCTGTGCTCCAGTAAATGCAAATATTGCACATGCTTCACTTGAAATCAGTTCTTCAATTCCCATGGTTAGCAAATGACTCAGTGCCTATTGTATGCAATGTATTTTAAAATAATCTGCATTTGCTGGTTACATAATCTGTCATTTGCATAATAAAAACATCATAATATCATAAAGAGCAGGCGTGTGTCTTAGGTTTGCTTGACTGACTCATTTTCTCATGACTAGTCAACTGAAACTAATACTGCCACATACTGTTGAGTATGAACCGTTGTCCTGAGTATTGTACCACACTATATGAAACCTATACAAGCTTCAGGGTCAGCTCTTCCTTGTGGTTGACCAGATTGTAGATTGAGAGTGTAATGTTAGCACACTTCCATGCTCTGGGATCATGCACTGTTCCCACTGTTGCACTGTTTGGGTTAAATGAAGCCAGTTGTATGCAATAACAGAAATCAGCAATGGGAAATCATGCAAAGATGTACTCAAGACATCCCATTTGTAACTGACTGTATTGAGGTGCTTTTACAGCATTTCTTTACAGGGAAAAGGCAGTAAATAGGATAACATGCCATTAAACTAACAGGAGAAAAATGTAGTTTCCCATCAACAGCAACCAGAAGTAAACTTCTCAGCCTGAAGCCTCTATTGAAACAATTTTCTCACTCAAATGTTTTTAGCCTAGTAGCGTGGTTCAAGTCCCGAACTACCTTTGTGCTTGCAAACAGAGCGGACTGTATGTCTCCATGCTAAACAACAGAAGAATACACTGCTGTACTGTTCAGTGATGGCTCCAGTGCTTGTGAACAGCTTTTCTATACAGGCCGCCTCCGAGGTCAGATTTCCTCCAGTGCAAAGTAACAAACGAAGCTGCTGAAAACAACAGAGGCAGCAAAACATCTTACAGCTGGTGGTATGACCCGGTAGATGGGTTTTATTTACAGTCCCTATTTATACAGGGTATATGTACGCAATTATATGAGTGGATGTTTCATACCCCGCATAGCAATGCATTCTAACCTGCTGTGGGGGCCCTGTGCTAAAGGAGCACATTTTAAGTCAGTTGCAAACTGTACATATAAGAGGACCCCACAGAATGCCAAGGCAGTAGCGTGAGAAACCAGCAAATGATTCTTGTTTTTTTATATTCAAATTTAAGACTGCCTCTCAACCTTTCTTTTATAATTATACAGGAATATTTATTTAATAACATAATCATACTACTAGTACCACATACTTTTTGTTTTTTTTCTACTGCTAACCCTAATACTATGAATACCTAGTACTATTAATAAATATCATCAATAATCAATAATGCACATTAAAGTGAGTTACGACACTGAATAAGATTTGTTCTACTATTTACTTTAGAGATCATCTTTTTTTGTTCCAGTTTGTCTAAGTAACCCTTTGCTCAGCAATTTTGGTACAGTAGGGGTTTCTATCAACAGAAAACTGCAGAATGTGTGTTAATAGGTATATTTTAATGACAGCTTGATAACAATCTAAATTCAATTTTAAGTGCTGCTGTTTTATTTGTGTGTTTCTTAACAGGGTTTTGTTTATCTGTGTTTCTGGTTAGAATGTAAGAGTTTGAGGCAGCTAACTGTATCATCTGAACAGTGAGAGTTATTGCCAGACAGCCCAGAACAACCCCATAATATCCCAGCGGACCTCTTAAAGTCATGTTAGCCTACCGGGTTGTAAAACTAATGCAATAATCTTTTAAGTTGCCTGCATTGTTCTTCTAAGCATTTCGAATGACTGACAGTCAGGCTGGTGTACTGAACAACCGAACCAAAACCAAAGTCAAGCTTCTTGTAGCAAAAGAGCTTTGGAAAGATGTTGTAATTAGTTGACAAATCACAATGATTTATGAAGCTGTACATAAAGTTATTAACGAGCCATATACCATATACTGTTAATTAGCACACTAGTAGAATTAACAGCAGACCACAGCATCACCAGCAATGGGTTTAAAACTCATGTTGGCCAGCACTGATACTGTAGAACCGCACTGTAGTGATGTTGATAAGGTACTCTGGCAATAGATTACCAGTTTATATTTGGTTTATACCATTGTTATGTCAAAATATGAAAATGTTATCACAGTACCACTGGTTGATACCATTGCAGACTGGATTGGAAAGTTCTGTATGGTGTTTTCATAACCTTTACACAGAGGCCCCTTTTAATCAATTTATTAGACCCCTAATTGTTAAACTTTGCATGTAATGTTGGTAGAATACATGCTGTAGGAAGAGATTGAACTGATGTGGCGACTGTATAGTTGTGAAATAAATCTGTTGCATATGATCGTTCCAGCTTTCCAAACCCCTACTCCCCCATACTGTAGGTTTGATAATATTAATTATACTATAGTTAGATCCAGCCCCATGGATCTCAATGTACAAAGGCACCCGGCTGGTATTTCTTTAGGAGTCTCAATTAAAGTGCAAACAACCTCCCACTGGGAAATCAATGCCTACCACAGGAAGAGTGTAAAAGTGCTGTTGTCACTTTCTTAATACCATCCTACCTGTCAGTCAGTGTTCTCTGTGGGAAGCACCGTACTGCCAATTCATGGTCCATACAGTATTTATGGTGGCCTACTGTTTCTGATCATTTACTGCCTGTGATGCAGTGAGTTTTATCAGTTATAAATGTGCCATTTAGAGAGAGTCCCAGCTAAAAGAAGACTGTGATTTGTAGAAAGCCCCTGTGCATGTGTACATAGGGCAACTGATAAGTTGCATTTTCGAGCTCCTGTATAGAAAGTGACCTTACTAACTGCAGATGCCTCTTATTGAAAGCCAGAGCAAGACACTGTTTCCCAAGCATGCATTCTCATTTATACTTTAGTTTTCTTTGTAGCTTATTTGATCTTTGATGTTTAACTTCTTTATTTTCAAAAATAATTGTAATAATACTATATATAAAGTAGCTACATATTGCAAATAATTAGCTATATGATATTTTGCTATTTTATCTATTGTGAATTTGTAGTTTATCAGAGTTAAAGATTGTGGAAAACCTTTGACCTCCAAGTCAATGTTTCATAATACCAGACCAATCCTGCAACTGGAGTAGAACGTATGATCCAATATGGATAAACTTTTGCAAATACTGTATATGCTGTGTGGATGTTGACTGTGTTTCTGTAGATACCAAAGTCCATAATTCCAGAAATTGTTACAAGGTAAAGACTGGAATGAAAATTCTGAAGAAAAAAAAAAATATGCATCATTAAAAAATGCTATTTTAATCCTCTTTTGCATCAATTGATATTAGCAAAGCATTTTGTTAATTGCAAACAAGATTTATTAAAGGAATTTAATGACGGATACCTGCTTTGTTATGCTACATATTGTAATTGAAACTCATAATTATGAGGGAGACTGAAGCTTGCATTGCTTTTCTTACGTTTCGATTTGTGTTTTTATAATAACTGTTCAGAGGTTTTGTCGACAAGGGGAATTAAAATCCTTCTTACAGGAGTACAGCTGATGTTGTAAACTATTAATTTGCTTGAAGGAAAAATAACCTTGAATCACATGTACTGTATTCTTGACATTATTATGGTAGGTTTTATGCTAACTAAGGCTGGATTACTCATAATGGAGATAAAAACATGCATAATATGCATGCACGTTCACTGCAAAAGTATTGTTCCCAATCCTAAATACATGTGTGTGTGTGTGTGTGTGTATGTGTGTATGTGTTTAATCTTTAAATTAAAACTACAAAAAGGGAGCCAAGTCTGTTAAATTGAAATTGCAAATTGTTGCATTTTGCAAATTGCAATGCATTTAATGTGATCGCAAAGAATTCCCAGTGCTGCCTAATCTGAGCTCAAAATCTTCTGCTTTCAAAAGAACTACTGACTACTGTGCAAGACCTGAAATATCATCAATGAACTGAACAGTACGACCTGTCACTTTTCCATATGTGTTATACATTATAGAAGGCAGGTATGTCCATGTTTGAGATATAAAGTACATGTAATCTGTATCTGACTGTATAGCTGTGCGTTGTGACCAATCAGTACACCATGAAATGGACATCTTACAATATTTAAAGTGTCTCCTGCTGAAGCTGACAAAAGTCATCTGGTGCCGCCCTACAATCCACCTGAAGACATCAGTGTCCTTCAATTTGAGCAACATTGAAGCCTTGAGGACAAATCCTGATACAGTATCCACTGTAACAGGTCCCTTTATATCACAGCACCGGTCATAGTTTCCATTCCTCCCAACCACATACAGTAAGAGGGAGACTATACAGATTGATAATATTTGGAATACCACTGCATTTGTAGGATTGATTGCTCTCTGTAATTCAGTATTTTTGCATGTATTTGAAGACGAGATGATGGCTATCTGTCTGGGGATAGTAAGTTGATCAGTGAGTCTGAATGGGGTAAAAAGCCTCTTCCTTTGTGGTACTTCACATATTCATCTGACCCAATAGTAGTGTACATGCTATTGACTTCCTCATGCTCTGCTCCTGTACTACACTGTGCTTACTGTGCTATCACAGGCAAGAAGTATATCACAGCAGTCAGTTTTAGAATGCCAGCTGCTCTAGACTGGAAACTGTTGCCAATGCAAACAGTTCAATGCAGCATTATGAAACCTGATGCGTTCTGACACCCACAATTTCTAACATGTATTGATGTTTCTTTTGTATTCTATGCATTGTGCAATACATATTACACAAACTCATTGCTGCTGGCAGCCTACCTAGCCTAGAGTACCTTGTCAAACATGTAGTGTAAAACTTATGTGCTGGTGGGCTATTCCAGTAGATTTTTTGGTTTGTTTCTACCAGGCATTAAAAATGTAAGCTATATATAGTATGTGCAGAAAATAATGACTACACACAATAGAATACAAATCATATAGACTGGCCTACCTCCCTTCACAGTGTATGCACTAAATAATATAGAGATTTATGGGGTGCCCTTTGTCAAGCAGGCTATGCCAAAAATGTGGATTATTTACTAATGTGATAAATACACTGAAAAACTTGAGGTCACAGCTGGTGAGTGGTTTTGCAAATGACAATTCTTGTTCTCTTTTGTTCTTATCTGTAAACTCATTTCAGCTATCTTCTGCTCTCTTTTAGCTTTCCTTTGCTGCAACCACACCAGTTCTCGCTGACAAAAAAAAGTATCCAAACTTCTTCCGGACCGTCCCGTCGGACAATGCAGTCAACCCAGCAGTCATCAAGTTCCTGAAGAAATATGAGTGGAGCAGGGTGGGGACTCTGACCCAGGATGTGCAGAGGTTCTCTGAGGTAAGACTGTTACCGCTGAGACTGGATTATAACTACAGCTAACTGCTTTAGGTCTCAATTACTGTCCAGTTAATCGCTTGTTTGTCTCTCAGTTTTTTAAAGCAGGTAACATAAATATGGAATTTTATACTTTTGATAATGGTATGTTTTCATTAGTTCATTTCATTTTCTAAACTCTTATCTTTTATGCTGTTAAGTTTAAAGCACAATGATTTTGATTATTAATTACCATTTGACCATTGTGTTGAGATAATTAAAATAAACACCACTAGGTATCATCTGCCACTACAAATACAAGCCTGATTTTATATTGTATTAAAACTGATATGTTCTGAAGCTGAAGTGTTCCAGAACCCCCTTCAGTCCACAAGAAGCACATTTCTTTACCTTGGCTCTATCTCATGTTGTCCATATTCTGTATTCCCCATTGGTTTGATTTTTTTTTTCACACATCATAGGTAAAGCCACTAGGGAATTAACAATGTAGCACAATGCTTCCAAACAATGCAGCACACTTAATTCATGCGCCCTCCTGCAACAATGATTGAAAGGAGTGGTTCATTGTAGGAATAGAAAAAACAGCAAAGAGGCGGTCTTAAAGATGAGTTTTTCTCCTGGCAAGCTCCCAAGTGAATCTGCTGAGAGATGTATTGGCCACTTGATTTATGACTTTTGATATGTGTGTCATTTCAAAATAGTTGACAATATGTTCAAAAATATAACGCTGCAGTATGGACAACTAGCAACACAGAGTCAAGGTAACATTGGGCTTGTAAGCTTGGAGGCTGTTATGTAGCATTTTAATGTATTTTTAACTCACGCTTCAGTGACAGCACATTGCAATTATATACAGTGAAATCTACTTACTGTTTCAGTTCAGTGTTGACTGAATGTTTATATATATATATATATATATATATATATATATATATATATATATATATATATATATTATATATATATAGCATACACACACACACCAAGGTGATTCCAAGTAAGTTTACCATTCAACACACCACAGTTGTGTGGTGTAAACACCCTTTTGATGAATTAACATACATTATTATTATTATTTTTATTATTATTATTATTATTATTATTATTATTATTATTATTATTATTATTATTATTATTATTGTTCTGTTATGAGGTTTGTACTATTGTCTGAATTTTGTATGCTCCAAAAATGTACTCGTTTTTTCTATAGTTCTCTGTACCTGCCTGTAGATTTGTTAATCTCTGCTCTCTTTATTGAGCATGTGAGGCGGCAGAGTTGAAAGGTAACAGATGCACATGAGTTGTCTAGAATGTGGAAGTTCAGTACAACCTACCTGGTGGCAAGTAGGGATTTCTAAGCAGCCACTGTATATAGAAAATGAGTAAGATTTAATATTGGAGCAACAGGATTAGTAACCACAAAGAATGATGTAAATATCAGAAACATTTTACCGAATTTAAAGAAACGAGTCCTTTATACCAAAGCTGTTCTTTGAGCCTGTGACACAACCGTGGCCCAACCCCCAAAGGACTGCGCTCACAGATCTCAGCGCCAGTTCACCCAGATTTTTTACATGAAATCCAACCTTCTTGGGACGAGTCCCTGCTGTTTCCCTGACGATGGATGCCCTATATAGGGAGCAAGATGCAGAAAACTGGGCCTGGCCTCAAGTGAGCCTGTTCAGCCAATACATTCGCCGAATGACTAGGGAACCACTACAGCTTCCTGGTAGCCTACCAGTTACATTTGCTGCAGTCCCTCTCTGAGTACCTCAGGCACTCACCACAACAGCTGGATGAGCTGTGCCTGGTTACCAGACGTGACACTCAGGGCTGGCCCGTAGCAGCTCGCCCGGGAGGCTTTAATAGGTTTCGCAGCCGTGCGCAGAGACAGAAGCCGCTGGCCAAGCCACAGGTTAAGCAGCAGCCTTATGAATTTGCTGCTATGGGCCCAGGGCCCCTTCTCAGGGAGCCATCTGCACTATTGGTGTCAGTGCACCACAGGCATTTTTGGATGAGGGGAAATACCCCTCCACTTTAAAGGTCTGTCTGGGAGCTATTTCAGCTTGCCATGTCAAGACTGACTCTGTTTCCACAGGCGCTCACTTCCTGGCGGGGCAGTTTTTGAAAGGGGCTCGGTCTAAAAAGGACATTGTTCCTCTCCAGAGGCTAAATGTGCGCTTAATCCACTCGTGAAGCCTCCATTTGAACCCATGCATTCAGCTAAACTGAAATTGCTATCTTTTACCACCTCAACCAGTCTGTGGATTGAAGACTTGCATCCACCTTCTTTCCAGTCTGTCATTTTGAGGCCTCAAAACGAATTTTATTTTGTCTACCCCCCCCCCCCCCCCCCCCCCCCATTGTGTTGTTATTTATCCATATATTTTAGTTTGGCACTACTCACCACTAAGCATGTCACAACAGTTGATATTAAACAATCCGTTTCGGGCAGATTAACTGCTGCTGAAGCAGATTATTTGAATTACTGTTGAAGGCAGCCTTTACCGCTGCCAGCTGTCTATTCTCCACAGTAATACTCATGTAGTGTTAAAGGAGTCGGGGGTCTTCTTTTTCTCCTCATCTAAAAACAGAATTCTACATGGTACCTGTTTTGAAGGGAAAGTTTCTGAGAGGAATACAGAATGTTTAACTGGATAAAAACCCCAAGAAACAGGTTGGTTAGGAGTACTCCCAGTATTGGTCTGAATAGCTTTTTTCTAGTTCTTGTTAAAATGATTGTATTAATTTTTTAACATTCATCTGAAAATGTACAGTACCTTTTGGTCTTTACACTGAAAACATCGGCTCCAATGTTAAAACGAATCCTTTGCACCACAAAGGTTGTTTGATATGTTGTGACTTTCTTGTTGTTTGTCCTGTTACATGCTTTACAAAAATGTCTTTGAAATAAAAATGGGGCGGCGTTTGTGATCCCAGGTGGTGCATCCGGTAAAGGCACTCCACGTGGAGAGCAGGATGTGCCCTATAGCCTGGACGTCACCAGTTAAAATCCAGGCTATTCTATTGTCAACCGTGGATGGGAGTTCCCAGGGGGTGGTGCACAATTGGCCGAGCCCCACCTATGTTTAGGTTGGCTAGGGTGTCCTCAGTTTCCCGCACACCAGCAACCCCTGTAATCTGCCCAGTACCTGCAGGCTTGCCTGTAAGCTGCCTGGAGTGGTGTTGTCCTCTGACGCTGTAGAGCTGAGGTGGCTGCACAGTGAGCCTGCAGTGTGAAAAGAAGTGGTTCGCTGCTCTCAGACATTCAACATTGGGAAGAAATAATAAAAAATAACTGGTGACTACTAAATTTAAAAAAAAATAATTAAACAAATAGCTATTGGGATTTCTAATGTACAGTACTTAAAATATGACGATAGGCTTCAGATTCATTTTAATTGCTGTTGGACAATATCATGAATTTCATACGGTTTCTAAGAGAATCCACTGTAAAGAAGTGATATGAGTGTGTGTTTTGCCAGAGCAATCGAGTCAAACACTGTATTTACCAAACGTTACTCCACTGTCAGGTTTCAGTATGTTACTATATGAGTTTTTAAACCATCAGCAAAACTGCCAGAACGGAGAGGAACGCAGATGAAAAGAATGTACACACTTGTCATCTCTGTCTTCATTACGGTATAGAGGCCCTACACACTGAGAAATGTTTGTTTTGTGGCTGGCAGCCACCTTGGCTCAGGTGCAGAGGAATAGCCTAGGCCCAAAATGTCTGCCTTTGTATAGCCACATTTTAATTAAATGTTTAATTGATAATGTTTTATTAGTTAATTGAAAAGCATGTCATGTGGCCAGGTGGGAATTGAATTGTAATCTGAGTCTGGGGTTTGCTATTTCTGACACTGGCCAGCCTTGACCGCATGCCACTATGCAACACATTGTGCAAGTTATAAGGGCATTTTCCCTACGTAAACCTATAGGAGAATGCCCTTATTTGTGGAGGGTTTGGAGGGTTGTGCCCGTAGTGCATGTGAGATCAGCAAAAGGGCTTGTATGAGAGAATATTTAGAAGCCGTATCGCACCATGTGGGGTTGTATTCTTTATCGCTGTATAATATCATTGCTTTATGGTATGTATTGCTGTGCCATTTATTCATAACCCTTTGGTTATATAGGTGGCTTTTGGACTCTGCTGCCTCAACTTTACTTAGGAAGGAGCAGGACACCATAGGGGTAAAGACAGTTACATGGTCAGCCTATGGGGAAATCCTGTGCATGCAAGTGCAGAGCTGTTGCTGACTTGTTTCATGAACAGAAAGCACATCTCTCTCTCTCTCTCTCTCTCTCTCTCTCTCTCTCTCTCTCTCTCTCTCTCTCTCTCTCTCTGGAGTGTTGGGTTTTTGCCTCTCCCTTGGTTGGAAGTAGGTAGGTAGACTCCTGCCGCATTCAGTTAAACACACACTTCATCTCTCCTATTTCCTACTGAGCTCCATATTGTTTTTCTTTCAATTAGCGTGATTGTTGTCTCTTGGATGCACAGAGGCTTTGGTAAATAGCTAAGTCCCCCTAATTAGCATTGTGCAATTTATTCTCTTATCATAAGTAAGACAGTGAAGTGTTAATGTCAAACTTCCACTTTCCCACATGTTGCAAGGCAGTGACAAGCTGCAGCAAGCAAGTGGGCTGTGAAATGAAACACCTGGAGAAAATGGAAGATCGGTGGCAAATATGAATGGGCCAGCCACACCATTTTAAATTGAATAGAAACCATTGTTTGAATTGCGACTGGGCATTATCTCTGCTATAAATAAAAATCATTTTTCTACTAGTCCACGTCTGCTTCTAAGGGACTCTGATTTGTCTGTCTACTATGAAAGATGGATTTATTAATGATTTTAACACAAAATACAAATGTCAGGACAAACAGATCTAGTCTGCAAAGAGCCCCTTGCAAATTAATTGTTTTCAGCCACAAATAATAGATTTTATAATTGTAAAACTATGTCATTTATAAATGCACATTGATTCAAATATCATAACCTATAGGGTTCCAGCGAACTACTCAAACCATAGGCTCCTAATACATTACTGCCTTAGTCCTACCTTGATTTATAATCACCAATGCACTTTGCCCCATTTTTGTGAAATGAAAACCAAACTGTTAAAGGTAAGTAGTTTAAGGGCTAGATTCTCAAAGCTATTTGCTCTAAATCGACATTAGCACACTTTGTTTCTGATAGGAAAAAAACATAAATTACAATTCTAAAATGAGTAAAACAACAACAACAAAACTCAAGAATGCGTACTAGACCTAAAATTAAATGGCTACATTGTTTAATTCTGGTTTGTAACTTTGTATTCAGTGTATTTTTCCTTTCTGAAAATAACGTGCTAATGTAACAAAGCTTTGTCTATATAGTAACAAAGCTTTACAACTCAGGTTCATTTGCGCCCTTTTAAAGCAGACACAGACCTATACTTTTTAAAGCACTTTCGTGCACTTATTATTTACAAAAAACATAAACAAACAAAACACAAAACAAAAACTTAACCCACACGTGAAGTACTAAACTAGACTTTTTTTCCGTTGCTAACTAAAAACTGGACAGCTAAGCTAGTCAAAAGTCTTGTAACACAATCACGCAGGTTACAAGTTTACAGGCTTACATAAGGTTCACAGTACCTTTACTCAGGATTTTTTGTTTGTTTGTTTTTTCAGAGTTTGTTTGTTCCCAGCTCTCTGGTGGTCTCTTTCAAATGGAGCTTCCATCTCTCTTTTTAATCTCTAGGGTTAATTCCTATCACTGTCAAATATATGTAAGAATGTGACTGTTCCCAAATTAGATAACTGTTGTTAATTGGGAACAGCCACATTCTTAGATATATTTGACAGTGATAGGAATTAACCCTATCCCTGCCAACCACCACCAAAACACACAACACCAACACTTTATTTACATACAGGCTCTGCCCTGCCACAGTATTTGAGTCCAGGGCTTGCCTTGGTTAAATTGTCCTGTTTTAAAAGATTGTCATGTTCTCTGTCGAGTTAAATCTTTCAGTTAACGGCAAATAAGGATAGGGTTTACCTGAAAACAGCCTATTATTAAAGCTGTCTGTTCAACCACACCTCACAGACAGACATATACACTGAACTTCTTATACTTGGGGGGGAAAAGTGATTTCTGACTACTCCTCACACCCTAGCCCTATGTAAAAGCTAATTTAATAAACGCATTATTATTATTATTATTATTATTATTATTATTATTATTATTATTAGTTATAGTATTATAGTAGTATGCACAAAAAACCCCAACACTTGTGTTTCAGGGTTAATTAATTTGATGAGATGGGATTTAAAACAGAAATATATAATTATTGTTATTCTGTACTTCAATACCAGCATTGAAATGGATAGCACAACTACTGCAAAAACAACTCCATTTATTACAATAACCACTTCGCACACGTAAAATTACATTGTTTTCGTTGTAATAATAATGTTATTTCATTAATGAATTTATTATTTGTTTTTAAATAATATATTATTATTATTAGTAGTAGTAGTAGTAGTAGTATTGCACCCCAACATTGTGTTTCAGTTAATTATATTGATGAGAGTGGGTATTTAAAACAAACATTATATAATAATTGTTATTCTTGTACTTCAATAACAGCATTGAAATGATAGCACAACGACTGCAAAAACAACTCATTTATTACAATAACAACTTCGAAGCACAGTAAATTAGCATGTTGTTTCGTTGTAATTAATAATGTTATTTCATTAATGAATTATTTTGTTTTTAATTGCTGTTTTGTTTTGTTCCTGTAATTTATTCTAATCATTCTCATCTTTCAATAATAATAATAATCTTTGTTTTTTCTCTCTATGGCACGCTAGCCAATACCCCTAATACCTTATTGCTACTGTCAGTTAACTTGGGAACATCATGTGGCATACCCCAAAAAAACCCACACAAGAAAGAACAATCGTGCTCACTCAAAGAATATCACATTCCACATCTGTCTTGTATTGAGATAATTGCAGAATCTGATGTATCCGCTTTCACTTTTCTGTATATTAAAACAGCATGAAACAGTATAATGAACTTGAAGCTTTAATATTAGCTATTAAGGACCGTGTCAGTCAATCTGATTAGAGTGATCATCATCCTACACAAGCTTATACGAGGCTTTAAAATCTTAAAATTGGTTTTCAACATCAACATCATTTTATAGACAAGATATATATCCTCAACACCTTTAAAAAAAATCTTTATATACAAATGACCCCAGTCATTTCCTTTAGATAACTGACAGTGGGGTAGATTCGCAAAGCTACTCACTCCAACACTCAATTAGCACGATTTTTTCTGATAGCACAAATGCATCTACAATAATATCGGTACCAAATCAGAAATAAATAACTCAGACATTACAGTTAAGGACTTGTGAGCAGTCTGCAAATCATTTCTTATTTGTGTTTTTTTTTTTTTTTACTTTCAAGCAAAAATATTGCTAATGACTATTTGTAGAAAACTGCTTTGAGAATCTAGTGCGTTGTCTGTTGAGAAGTGCCCTTGCATTTGGCTGGGGGCACCTAACTGCCACCACAGTCAGTGCAGGTAATGGCCACTGGGTTGGGCATTCATACTTAATTAAACCTATAAATAAAAATCTAATAACAACTCATTCATTAATGCTTTCTGAAAAGAGCCTGTTACTTATAGACAGACCCAGGCCTGGTGGAGTTAATAAATAACAAAACTAAATCATACCATGTCTTCAGACTAACACTGCGCTCGCAAAATCCTAATAAAATGAGCAACTCCTTTATGCTCCTGCTCCCACTATGCCCCATGCAGGGATGGAGCAGTCAGGATATATTTACAGGTTATGCTCTTGGTATGAATAATAAAACAGGTCTGCTGCACGGGAGACTTATGACTTTACTATTACAATACTGTATGTGCAATACATTTTCAGTCATGTCTTGTTTATGCATTGTTAACAACTTACTTAATAACAAGATAATATATATATTATAATAGATATATATATATATATATATATATATATATATATATATATATATATATATATATATATATACCTACGGTGTACACATTTTTATTTTAGAAGAAAAAAACCTAAATCTTGATTTTTTCCAATCCCCAGATTTATAATAATGTTGGGAAATTTATTTAAGCTATTTACAATTTAGTATTAGATTTCTAAATATATCTGAATAGACTTACATGTGTAAAATTATATATATATATGTCATTTATAAATATAGGGAAAAAACTATTTTTTTGTTAGCTAAATAACAAACACATTTGTTAATATTTTTGTAACAATTATACAAACAAGCAATAATAATCGTAAATAGCCAGTGCTTCTCGGTGTTCGAAGAGAATGCCTGTGAACACTTGCGTACATCAGTGTGTAATTAATTATATATATATATATATATATATATATATATATATATATATATATATATATATATATATATATATATATATATATTATGTATGTGAGACAGACACATAAACATGTCTAATTACAACCATATAGCTTTCCACTTCAACCACCTCAGACAGAAAAAAAATCAAACAACTCAACCCACTTATCTAAAATGTTTAACTGTGATAAAACACAGCAAGTGCTGTAAATTTCTAAATTGTACAGCAACCTATAGACAAATTTCAAGTGATAATAAAAGTACAGTAAATGGTTATTTCAATATTTCTACAGGTTTACTGTTTTTGTATCAAGTACATGCTTTCACCATGGTGCTGAAACTACCGCTGCTCTAGATGATACAGTACTCCTTTGCTATAAGGTTGTACCGTGTCTCAGATATAACTCTCTCTACACTAGTGATTTATAACTAAATAAATATTAGGCCTATTATGTGGTTATCTTTCCTAATGTATTCACTTTTTTGCTGCGGAGGAGCTGTAGCTTTCTTTGGGAGACGAGACACTTCAGCTTCGCTTCTGCCCCGTTCCAGCAGCCAAACCTGGGGCGAACCCGTTCCCTCTTCCCCTCTCCCAACCCGCTCTCCTTCTCGCACTTGGTTTGGTTGTCTGTTTCTTTGAAATGAAGTCCCGACTGCTGTTTAGCCAGGCTATTTGTAGTTTAAAAACTGGTTATTAAAATGATCCACGAGTGGGAATGTTACCTTTTTTTTTTTTTTTTTTTTTGTAAAAAATATAGCGTTGATTACAAGGTGCTTTATGCATGATTAATTTTCTGAATAGGAAGAAAAAAAAGATTGCAACTAACTTTAGGGTTAAGAATGGTGTGCTATCCTTTGTTGCTGTATTGTAAGTAGTTTACTACAGTTGAAATTATTTTATTTCTTCCAGAATATATGCTTTTTCCCCAGCACTTGTTTCTCAATATGTACCTTTTGACAAAAATATGTATTCTTAAAACAAAATGTATTCCTTGTAATCTGTCTGACAAAAGCACACAGATTTTATTTTATTTTTTGTATTCTACATGTCAGACTAAGTGGATTTAATATGTTCTGTCAAAATTTGGCATGCATTTGCACAGATTAGGTAAAAACACTATTTTTATGATTAAAGATTAGAGGGATTGGCAATTTCAACCCATTTAATACAAGCACAATCTGAAATATTTGATTATGTTATCCATCTGCCCTAGTCTGTTCTCGTCACTGTCTTCTGGAGATCAACATCTGGAAGGCTAAAAATCTCTTCTAAATGATATAAGGATTTGTCCACAAAACCCTTAATAATATATAATCTACAACATGTACGCTACCTTTGTGTCAAAGACGCCAGGGCCTTGTCTTATCTCAGTAGGTGAAAGTGAACTGGGGCATGACCATGCAGTCCACTGCACTCACCACTGATAATGTGTCACTTCGAAGGGAAAGAAAGTTAATAAATAAGGAATTACACGTATTAGCTCCAGGGTGATATTGGGGTCATTGGGGGAAGTTTGCAAAATTTACACCTCCCAAACAAACTTTACTGATTATGGAAACTGCCCACTAGGTGGCACCTGAGTATGCCACAGTTCAGTACTGACCCCTGTCCACTCCTGTAGGACGCTTCGTATTGGTTAACATCCAGCATCTCCAGTGAGACTGCCTGCCCCTGCTGTACAACCTATAGCTATGGCCAAAAGTTTTGCATCACCCTATATAATTAACACATGTTGCTTCATAAAGTCGAACGAAACCTCCTGAATAATGTTACATTAACATATTGAATTACACATACCGCCTTGTAATTTTCCACATACTTAACGAAAAACTGACAAAAAATAACAAATTTGACATTTTTAAATCTCACATGACATAGTGTACACTGGTCCCAGTAGTAATACAGAGATTAGCATGAATTAAAGATAACTATAATTTATCCAGATGTGTGACAGTATCACTGCATATGTGTGTCTGATGGCTGTGACAAAAGAAGTCACCTGTTCAGGCATCTTGAATTTGATGAATGCCAGCTTCATCCATTTGTATGGCTATCCTCTTAATTTAGGGATTGTAATTGGCTCCTTTCTGCAGTTCATTTAAATATGGGACAACTGTTTTCATCTTTGTTACTAAAAGAGACCAGTTTTGTTCACATCTGCTTAAAATCTTAATGCCAGAAACATTCATTTGATTGTTTTGGCAGTTAACCTGAAAAACAAGTGTGTCTATAAATATCTAAAAGTGAAATACTTTTAGAATCACAATAAACCAAGTAACTATATATAGCAAAGCAAGGAGCTTAAAAGCACAGTAGTCGGGTTAAACCCAGGAACAAGAAAGACACTGGATTTCAGTTGTAGAATGCTTTATATCTAAACAGAGCAGCAACCGACAGGCAGGAAGGCAGGCAGACGGGCCAGCAGGAGCAGCGTTGCCAGATCTGAATAGTGGAAATATCGTTTTGGAACCTCAAAATTATTGTAACATTTTTTTGATGCACTGCTCTCTGCACTATAAGAATGTTTTTATCAGGAACTACTGTTGTTGATAATCAGTGCACTGACGTGTTAGATAGATAGAGACAGAAACCCAATTGCCCTAATAGCAAGTAATAGGTTTACTTTCCCTATTAAAGATGTGCAACAGGGTGTGGGTACAGTGAAGGCCTATATGCTCCAGCATTACCCCAGGACCAGTAAACACTGTGAAATGCAACTCTCTGTTTGGTAGGATGTCATGCTCAGCACTTACTGTCTTCTAGCTAAATCGAGATCTTTCTGTCAATTTAAAAGCAATTTTCTGCCTTTCATAATCTTACCCCCTGTTGTGTGGCGTTGAAGTTTTTATTTTTGATGTACAGCAAAGCTTGCATGCTTCCCTTTCAAGTGTGCAGATGTTCTGCTACACATTAGTAATTTTCAGTCATTTTACCAAAGCGGAGTGTAGTGAATCGCTGATAAGAAAGATAAAGTAATGTGAAAGCCATGGCTGGATGTAGTAACATATTTAGTGCTCAAAGAGTCACTCATTGCATAGATTTTTTGTTTTGCAGTAAATAAGTATTTTAAACCAGTTTCCATACTGAACATTGCATGACTTTATCTACTAAAACCACAGATCAAATGTAACCTCTCAATTTTAAGAGCACATTTAGTCTTTTTGATATCTTGATTCTGAAACTTGTAGCCTCTTGAGGAAGTCGAAGTGAGACTAGGGCATATAACACTGCAAAGAATGTTACCATGAGGTACCCAGGATGTGTCATCCAAAGTCCTCAAATTCCTCAGAAATATTTTCAGTTATACCCACCCAATATATATATCTGCATAGATGACAGAAAGAAAACTTCCTGTCTGATAAAAGTTTTTGCAGTCTTTCGCTTAACTGTTGCCCCAATACCATCACAAGGGCCTTTGCAAAAAAATTCCATTCAGTCTAATTGACCATTGTCCATTGACCTGATCAGTCTAAAAATGTAAATTTGAGCTTGTTTGCCTGAAACAACCCCAAGAACCAAGTCTGGTGTAAATTGAAGATGGTAAGGTTTAAAATTCAACTTTTGTGGGGTGATTTGTCTTGGACTTACCCTAATAACAATGCAGATCAAGAGTTGCTGTACTGTAGTTAGAATACTTTTCTAGGTGTGCGTGCATGGCCACTGTTTGTTTTCAGTGTTTTTGCAGTGCTGAATTGTACTGCAGTATATAACAGTAAGTTACAGTGAATTGGGCAACTTAAAATATATTTTAGTAGATGGATATTTATTTTAGTAATGTCCATGCAGGGTGCCAGAAGGAGATGTGCAGCATTGCAATTGAGTAGCCCCTCGTTTTGTTCACCTGGCCTGGGTTAGACTCTGTTAGCTTGGTGGCCTCAGCCAACCACTCATTATAAACCAGGGCATTTTGTAATTATAAGGCTTGGTAGAAGCTGTCATAGAGATTGCCACCACAGTACCTGACTGAAGCCCGTGCCTCACCTGTCACTAGCACTACATTTCACTGATATTGTAATATTCCACTGTAATTGCTTTCATAAAAGCTTATAGCCCACAAGCTCATTTTCTGTCTCAAATTAGTGTGCGTTGAGTTGTCACATTGAAGTTAAGAGTAAAGTTACTATATTAATACCCACAAAAAAAAGATACATTAATTAATGTACAGTAATGAAGTTCGCCATTAAAGTGACTGCAGGATAATTGAAAGTAAATGAACGTCACTTTTCCCTGTCACCATCCCTGGCAAGGATCAGCTCATTAGCCCCGGTGATGGGTACTGTGGTAATTGTGGAGCTGTCCTGCAGATGTGTTGCATTCAGGCGATTTCAGTGCTTGGCAGGGGGGGGAGCTGGGAAGAAAATTGAAGCACTAATCATTTTGCTCCTTATCAGATTGATTTAGGGGTGAGTTAGACTTTTCCCTCCTACTGTAAGTGCTTGTCAATTTATTCACTCCAACTGTCTCTCGTTTCCTGACAGGTGAGAAACGACCTGACCAGCAAACTGGAGAAGGCAGATATTAGAATTGCTGACACCGAGAGCTTCTCTAATGATCCCTGTATCAACGTGAAGAAGCTCAAGGTAAGTAAGCTGGGTGGTGTTGAGCCGGTGCTGCTGCACATGTGTCTGATGTTTTGCATGGCCTTTGAATATGAAAATGAGTGATGCTCCTGGTTATCGTTTCTGATGTGTATGTGAAGTCTTTGATTAAAGTCACACCTACTTTTCTTCTGGCAAATTAAAAAAAGTTTGTGGAAGCAGGGAGTTAATTAAATATACCTGTGTCCACAACCACAGGACAACAGGAGGCTACAGAATTATTCGGCCGTAGGTCTATATAGCAATAATGGAAAGGTTTTAATATTATAAAAATTATCAGTAAACAACTCTCCAGCCTACAATTCAGTTTGTTTTTAAAATGATATATTATATATTTTTTTAATAACTGTGCATGGAAAATGCACTAACCCTCTAATGCCCATATTCGTATATGATACAGTGTTTAGCCACCCTTCTACGGTATTATTTTTCACAAGCCAAACTCTTTCATGTGAAGTAAGTTACGTGTTGCTGGACGGGAACAAGAAACGGAATCTAGTTACATAAAGTAGCTTTTCTCATTTCAAAAATGCTTGGGCATTACAGGGTTACAACTGTTTCTGCTCCTTGGAGCTACGACAACGTCATGAAACATGAAGAAAATGTTGTGTAGTTTTCTTGTCGGGTTATAAATGACCAATAAAACCCTCTCTCTCTCTCTCTCTCTCTCTCTCTCTCTCTCTCTCTCTCTCTCTCTCTTCTCTCTCTCTCTCTCTCTCTCTCTCTCTCTCTCTCTCTCTCTCTCTATCTCTTTGTACTGCTTTTCATTTAAAAAAAAAGAGTTTAAAAAGAAGACAACATTTTTCATTTGTTTTAAGTATACTAGATTTTTGTACCATGAAACTTTCCTAGGCCAAAACAATTCCTCACAATGGTTAGAAATTAGATATGTGAAAATCTAATTTACACAAACATAGGCATGAATGAGCGCTTGCAAAGTCAAACAGCGACACATCTGCTCAAAGCTTGAGGTTAGGGTCGCACCTGTCACTTGATAACTTCTGTGTTTATGTATTTAATTCACACTCAGTGAGGAAAAGTGTGACAGCACATTGCACAGTAATGACTTTACACCAACACTTGAAAGGATGTGTTTTTAAAATGTTTGGTAGAATTTGTAAATCCTAGATCTAACTTTTTTTTTCACCTCAAATACATTTCTATGTTTATCTGTGTCTGTGTAATTCATACCCTTATAAAACCGTGAGCATACTTGCCAACATTTGTAAACTGTTCAGCGGGATGCTGGGGTCTCTGGGGGGGGGGGGGGGGGGGGGGCATATGCATCATACACATGGGAGGAGTCATACGCAAAAAAAAAAAAAAACATTCATCATATAATCCCCCCCCCCCACCCCCACCAACATGACACAACCATCATGACGGTAAAAATAGACATAATGAAGTGTTCTTCCCTTTATATAAGTTAGTGATCAGCAGATGTGTCAGCCGCATGAAGAGCACAGGGTGTGGTTTTCACTAACTCTGCCGTGCAGAATAAATTAATTTTTTTCTATGGGTAAATATCTGGAGTTTCTTCCTATGCATCAGGTCGCGAGACATTTGCTAGGAAATCGAGACTGTCTCGACCATATAGAGACTGTTGGCGTGTGTGCGTGAGAATAATGTTTTGAAAGCCATGTGGGTTGCAGTGGATTATAACGAAACCTGAATTGACTGCTCTGCTCACCACAGGGTCTGCGGTTGCTTAGGACAGGTGGCTGCTTAATCAAGGTTCCCCTATCAATCACTTATACTGAACACAGAATATGTGTGCTCTGAGGTTTACTATGTGGTTCTTAGTCCAGGAGGTTGTAAATACAGGTTTCACTGTCTTATAAAAATGTGGTAATAGACCGTTCACACACTTCGGAGGGTAAAACTGGGTTTAAACTGCTTTTAAACTGCAGTTTAGTTAATAGATTAAAAACATATTATATAGAGAGCAATAACTGATGACACAGTTCTAATAAACAGAACGGTAATAAATCAGTCTCAAATTTTCACCAAGGTGTTGTGGATTTTGTATCCTTACAGGTAACATATTCTTGCTACCTTGGTAGTTTTTTTCCCCCAATTTAATTGTATGCTTCTGTTACTGAATGTCACTTCGGATTTAAAGTGACAAAACTCTCAGGACATGCTTATATCTCTGGAAACCAGGGCTTGCAAACTGATGGGTCTAGTTCTGAAAAAAGTGTAGCTAATAGGGTATGATTTTAACAGACATACAAGGCATGCCCTTTATATAATAGGGGCAGGTGAGTGTGGAGAAGCTGTGTATCTGAGCATTATTTTGACAGCTTCACTTCAACACCGCTCATGAAGTGAAAACTGGTTCACTTGCTGAGTGGAAAGGAGGTTGCAAAGATTTTATCAATTATGTGTGTGCAATTGTTAGTAGGTTGAATACATCTTGTTAATTAAGCTAAAGGAACTGTGAGGTTCAGCTGTGTGTATAATATTAGTTCATAATCGTTAAAGGCATGTACATTTATTGGGGAAATTATATAAATATAGCTATCTTACAAAACAAGATAAGAAATCACAATTGTCGTTTGAGGGATTAAATGGTAGAAAACAAAGTAAAAAATGTGCTGCAAGTGCATTTTAATTACTTTTACAAATTAAATATTAATTAAACAAAAGAAAATCTATAATGTACACAGTTGCTACCTGTATCAAAATGCGATCAACCAATGTACTCTTACTCTATATTTTGGTGGCAAACTGCTTAACTTACAGTATAATAAATCAAGACACATTTGTGTATTTTAATAAGGGATGAATGCAATATCTGGCTATTTTTTTAAGATCTGATGTTATTGGAGAGATACAGAGCCATCTTATCACTAAATATTTCATTAAGTGGACATTTCAAGTGGACATTTAAAATAATTTAGACAGTCAGCACTCACATATCTGACCCTATAAAATTTTGACTTCAGTGATGATTAAACGAGTGTGATGCATATCTGATTATTCTATTTTAGCCCTGTTCAACCCTTGTCCATTTTTTCAGGGAACACAAAGATACAATGGCAAAAGTACATAGCTAAAAGGGCTGTGTTTTAAAATAAGTAGTCTTCCATTTAGATGTACTGTAGTTGGTTTTGTTGGTACATTACTATATTTTCAAAAAAGGGAGCGATGAGAGGCCTATGAGAAGGAACATACCCCAAACACCCTGGAGGAAGGTGTGGAGTTGGTCCTCTGCTACCTGGAGGCAGCAATAAGGTCGCAGGGTCTCCAGTGAAAGAGGGCAAAGCCCCACTGTCTCCAGCGCCCAGAAGGGGGGAGCACAAGCATCCAGTGCCCAGATGGGGGGAGCAAGAGCACCCAACACCCAGACAGGGGGAGCACAAAGCCCAAGGGGAGCTGTTCCCACCTCCACTACTACTCTGCCTCCACTGCTTCCACTTCCAGAGAGAGAGCAGCAGGAGATGCCTCTGCCTCCACCGCCAGAGAGAAAGCAGCAGGAGATGCCTCTGCCTCCACTGCCAGAGAGAGAGCAGCAGGAGATGCCTCTGCCACCACTGCCAGAGGGAGAGAGAGAGCAGCAGGAGCTACCTCTGCCTCCACTGCCAGAGGGAGATGGGCTACTGTACTCACCTCCATCGCCAAGGGAGGAAGCAGCCTTTCCGCTGCTGGAGTGTGCCACTCCGCTGTCAGCACGTCTGGCTACTGGCAACATTGTCTCCCAAGAACCCTGTCAATTCCCTGTTCTTGGCTTTAAGCAAGACTTCTGGGATTTTAAAGGGGGAGGTGGCCATTGAGACCATGTGTGCTGTGCACAAGAGGGGAGGTATGTGGCAGTGTACCCCGCCCCTGTGTGGATTTGTGTGTTATATGTTGTGTGTGGTGTTAATGTTGGTGTATATGTATTGGTGGACAGGATATAAATGGGACTATGTAGCACACGTGATTTAAAGTATATAGTTGTATTTAGGCACGAGGATTGCATAATCACTTCATGTGCAGATAAAGTATGTAATAGTATGTGAGCACGGGATTACACAAATTAGTTCACATGCTGGGATTCAAATGAATTACACCTTGTAACAATTTATTTATTTATTTATTTTTTGGTTCCTGGGTAGTAAGTGTTATTTCCTAATTGCTTATGCCTCAAAAGTATAGAAAATGGCTATTATTCCCCACAAACTTTGCTTTTGTGACCAGGACAGTGATATTTTGAAATGTATCTATTTTCCAGAACATTCCAGATAGATTCAGTGCTGAGTAAACTTGGAGTAACTTCTAGACTTTCCAGTAATATAAATAGTAGTATAAATACAGGGGCCTTAAGCCCACCAGTTCAGTTTAGTTCCAGCTGCCTAAGTGGATACATATCTGCATTTTTCTGAGATGACATCAAGAGGCTGCAATGGTGGCATTCCTGATGGGTCTCCAAGGCGGTTTTACCAAGTTTCCCAGCTATCTTTGCCTTTGGGACAGCAGGGACACCAAGGCGCACTACCACAGGCGGGACTGGCCACAGCGGACCGAGTTCTCTGTTGGGAGGCAAAATGTCAAGTGGGAGCCACTGGTGGACCCCCGGAAGGTGCTGATGCCACCACTGCACATTAAATTGGGCCTTATGAAACAATTTGTCAGAGCTCTAGATAAGGAGTTGGCAGCCTTCAAGTACCTTCAAGACTTCGTCCCTAAGCTGTCTGAGGCAAAGGTCAAAGCCGGTGTCTTCGTCGGGCCACAGATAAAGAAGATCCTGGAGTGCAATGAATTCCCCAAGAAGCTCACTAATAAGGAGAAAGCAGCTTGGAAAAGCTTTTTCGCAGTGGTTCGGGACTTCCTGGGCAATCACAAGACCGAAAACTATGTGGAGCTGGTTGAGAATGGTGAAGAACTACGGCACAATGGGCTGTAGGATGTCCCTCAAAGTCCATATCCTTGATGCTCATCTTGATAAATTCAAGGAGAACATGGGAGCGTATTCGGAGGAGCAAGGCGAGCGCTTCCACCAGGATATACTGGACTTTGAACTCCGCTACCAAGGACAGTATAACGAGAATATGATGGGAGACTACATTTGGGGGCTGATTCGTGAAAGTGATTTACAGTATAATCGTAAATCCCGAAAAACTACTCACTTCTAAATCTTTTGTAGTCATTTTTGTATTACTTTAGTATAAATACATGTTAATTTGGATTCATATGTTGTTTTTTTCTGACTTTATGTGAACGAAAAGACTGTTTTCTCATTGGAAATAGGTAAATTTCAAAATATCACTGTCCTGGTCACAAAAGCAAAGTTTGTGGGGAATAATAGCCATTTTCTATACTTTTGAGGCATAAGCAATTAGGAAATAACACTTACTACCCAGGAACCAAAAATTGTGTTACATAGTGTTATTCATTAGTAAATGAATCACATTCATTAGTAATTGGCACAACAGTATATATAGATGAACATTTTACTCACTCTGGGTTGGGTGTTCAGTGTGGAGCGAACAGGAGAGAAAGTCAGGAGTAAGCTTTGATAATTACAATTGCTAGACATGCTGAATTAGATCAGCACGGTACTTGTTTGTATAGCGTTCATCCCCTGTTTGTTAGTGTCTGTTCGTTCGTCCCGTTTGTTAGTGTCTGTTCATTTAGTTTGTCTGTTTTGGCCAATGTGCCATTTTCTTTTACAAAGTGTTTTTTTCTGTTTAAACTTTTTATTTTACAAAAAACACACTGAGTGCCGCAGCATCTCAGTTTCACCTGCCAGTACTGCATGTCTGTGTACTCCTTTCTGGCTTGAAGTCACCCCTACAGCCAGCTTGTTCACAGGGTTCCATAAACTACAATAAAATACCGGTATGCTCCAGTGTGTAATTGTATTCTTTTAAATACATTTTATTCAATTAATTTTGTTCCTATTTGTAATGTTTTGCCATACTGTGTTTTTTATGCGTTTCTTTGTTAAGTGCTGCATTTATTTGAGCTGGGGTGGGGGAAAAAATGTACATGTTTAATTATTGAGAGCAGCATTTATTAGAGGACAGCATCTATTACAAATCTGATCTCTGAATGCTGTACTTATTTAAGGGCTGTGGTAATTCAGATGTAATAATATATGTTCAAGCTGCTGTTCAATTAAGGGAGATATTGTACTGTGCATTTAAGTTTGGTGCCACTCAATTTGACAATGTAGCCAATTTGGTTAGAAAATACAAATCCCTGTGGTCCCACAGTGTCTGCTGCTGCAGTGCTTTTGGCAGTCCACGTCCAGAATGTGCATGCAGATCAGTTCTGAGCTTTTTACACCCCCATGTGAGACAGGAATAGCTCTGCACGGAGCAGATAGCATGTATGTTTTAGCTTAAAGTCACTTATCAAAAGATGCAGTGGCAGTCGGCCAGGTACTGGATGTCCCTGTAAAGAGAGATGCAAAAACAGCTTGCTGCTTAGATCTTTGATACATACATAGGCTGCTAAGCTTGCTCATCTATTAATAGAGCTGTACCGTCTCTAAATGTAATCTGCCAGTGTGTTTTAATTGCAGGGAACAATAACTGCATTCTGAAGCTTGTCAGATTGACCGTGTCATGAAGAATCAACACGTTAGTTTCAAGCCTCTGATAGGACTGCTTTTCTTTCTTGACATCATTTTACCATCAAAAAACAAAAAACAAGAACAAGTATAAAACATATGATATGTTGAGGGTTAGTTGAACAATACAGTTCTGACTCCTCAATTACATTGTGTGCAATGTTTAAGCCAAGGCCACTGTATTATATCCCACCCCCTGTCTGTCTCATACTGTCATATTTGACTTTATGGTGACAGATTATCATCTCTTATGTATCCATCCCTTCATCTGTCCATCCACCTTGTATCTACAGCAGCCTTGTGTGTATCTATCAGTGTCTACATTCATCTATCAGTACACAAAATTCACTCTTTTTGCCAGAATAAATTAAGCAGGTCCTCCTTTTTATAATCCTGAAAGGTGAAGTCTCTTTTGCATATGGCATGAAACCCCCATGGCCTTGTAGCTAGTCGCTTGCCAGCTATGTGAAGTGAATAGCTGTGACTCTTCATGAGAAAAGGGAGCTGTGTTTGCTTGAGAGGGGAAACAGAAGCTTCTCTGACAGGAATGAAAAGGCAAAACTGAAAGCTGTGAAAAAACAAGACCTACAGAACAAAGCCCTTCTCATCCAGCATCTTTTTGGCTGCGATAACAGCCCATTCCAGTCTCAGACTGTTCATTCAATTGACAGATTTGCTGCGAGACACAAAGTTGATGTGACTTAAGACCACACACTACGACGTATGATTTAAAATGGTGCCTGTGGAAGAGAGATATTTGCAATCAGAGCTAGCAATTCGGTCTTGCTTTTTACATGGGGTTACCAATGAAATAAAATAAAAGGTTACTGTATACATTGCATAATGGAAAGAGTGCCTTCTTGGTCACAGGAATCCAGTGTGGACTGTCCACAAAAATAAAGCTACCAGTACTGGTAACCTGGTGTAGAATGAGTGAATGCACTTACTGGGAGCATACAACTGCATGTAAACAAATACATATTGTTACAGAAAAGGGATTTATAATATCAAAGTTGTATGACTGTATATACTGTCTACTGTATATACACGGTTGACTTTCTATAGTAGTTCTGAACAAGGCATTGTCTTTTCATTGCTTTCTATATTTTCCTTATGAGGATTGTCATCAATAGTGCCAGTTTTGCATATGCTCTCAATACCATCAAATGCTGTGAATGTTTAATTTTAAATGGCTATAAATATAGATTTATAATATAGATTTAAAATATGATTACTGACTTACCAGAACAGGAATACTGTGACAGAATAAGCTTAGGGAGTCACCTATCTACTGTTCAGTCTACTCCTTCCTCAAACAATGTAACTTGTACATTCCAGTAAAAAAAAACAAAAAAAAAACACATTAGGACCAATGGAGCAAAAAAATAAATTAGTAAATAAACTTGTTGATTTAAATGAACTAATGAACACCGCAGGCGAAATGAATGATGCAACTTCTTAATTGTATTTATATAGGCTTCAGTTTTTCTTCCTTCAGTTCATGTTCGGTGTGCATTGGCCCTTAAGTGTTTATTACTCACATCAGTGCTCCAGGTAAGGTTTTGGGCCATTGAGTAATTTACTGTCCAATTTAGGCACTGTGGGTCTGATTTTCAGAAGGCACATTTTTGTTTTGATAAAATAGAGGTTGCAATCATGGCTGTAACTAGCTATGAGGACTCCGAGGTCATGTCCTCGCTTGTTTTTTTGCCTCATCAATGCTGATGCTCATGTCAAAATTCTGGTAAAGTACAAAACTCCTTCATTTTCTCTGTTGGTTTGCCTGTAAAATAGATTTGGAGGTTGAATAGTAAATACCAAGCAGTTATATTAATTCTGCCAGCTATAGTGTGAAACCTCAGTTTGACCTCGGTAGAATGCCAGCTCTGGTTACGGCACTTGTCGCAATACATTTTCACACATTTTTTTGCCACCTAATTATACGTCTTTATTTTCAACAGGGGCAGGTTCATTTCTCCTGCTCGCAAAGCCTTTTGGCGACTTCTGCTTATGACTGATTCAACTGAAACAGCAATTGATTTTCCAGTTCCTGACCAAGCCAGTTAGTCACATTTCAATTGTCTGGACTTCCTTTTAACTAGAAAATAACGAGGAAGCACGTCATTGCAACAATGGGAAAAAATTAATTTTTAACCTCTCAAGTTGAGCTTTTACTCGATGAGATTTTAGTGCATCAAAATGTTCTTTTCAGCAAAAGCTCAGAAGCCACTGCTAAATTTTAAATACAGAAGGGTATAACAGAAAAAATAAATGCAACCTCTTCCATAAAAAGATCAAATAAAGAAACCCAGAAAAGATTCAGGGACTAAAAACGCAGAACAGCAGTTGTGATGTATAGTTCACCCCTTAGTCTCTGTAAGTAGCTTTGGATAAAAGTGTCTTCTAAATGACTAAAAAAATAATAATAATAATAATAATAATAATAATAATAATAATAATAATAATAATAATAATAATAAAGCGTTCCTATAAAAAAAAAAAAACAATCCTCAATATAATAATGTATTCTTTGATGCAATATTAATATTAATATTCTTTGCATGCAATATCTGAATGTTTCTGTGTGTTTATGAAAAATCATAATAAAAATGTTAAACATGAACATGCGTTTGTGGCATGTTTTAGAATGGTCATATGTTAATTATGTATTTTATATATTCTAAAATTAGCCAGCCTCCACTTAGAAGCCCCTGTTCAAATTTTCTGAACAAAGCACCATTCTCCATGATAAATGAGTCGTGGCATGAGCCAGGGTACTTCGCAGCTACATCAGTGATAATAAATTGAGCATTACATTAAACTTACAGTTAAAGAATGATGATGTTTTCTTTTTTGGAAATCAGGATATTGCAACATATGTACAAGCTATTACACCAAGCACATTTGGGAAAGTGGACAACTCATAACATTTGTTTGGTTCTATTTTGTTCCACATCCCAAATTGGAAATATTATATACTCCCTTGCCCTGACATCAGTCAGTATCTTTGACACAGAAGACTGGCAGATGCCTGATCTGTCCCCAGCTGCTGTCTGTGTGGCACCCGTTGCATGAAAATGAAGGGCTGCTGTAGCCTTTACAGGTACAGGTATAGCGTGACTGAGGGCTGTTTGTGATTCTAAATTAGACTCAAGCAGATCACACAGCTCCCTTATAGTGCATATATCCAGCCTGCATCTATGTCTAACTTGTATTGGAGTTAGATCTATAAATGTCTGACAGGGACAAACTATTCTGGGTTTTAGTAAGGTCGTTTTTTCCTCATCCCTTCGCTCTCGTGCTGCAGTCAGAGAATTGGAAGCGCTTCGATATCTCCATTGTCGATTGCAGCTCAGTAGCCCTGTCAGCGATCGCAGTTTAAATAAGATGGATTATACTTAACAAACGGCCTGCATGCACAAAGCATATATCTCTAATGATTTAAACACCAGCAATCACATCAAGCCATGAATATTTGATCTCCATCTTCATGTAAACATATACAAAAAACTGGACCAAACTTGGCACTTGCACTCACTGTTACAGATGTTAGCTTCCACACAAAAAATATATTAAAAAAATACATATATTTTAAAGATTTAAATGATGGCTGGGTTTAAATCCTCTACAGTTGACATTAATTGAATTGACTGTTCTGAGTCTTCAGGTTTTCGTTCATGTGTCTCTGGCTTAGTGCTGGCATTTGTGGAGGTGCTAAGTCATGATTCTGTTTAACATTTCTGCACAGCTACAGAATGGCATGAAGTAGATCAGTTTCACCTTGATTGGCAAGTTCATTGCAACTTGTTTGGCGCTACCTGTAGGCAAAAAGCACTCATATTTAATCATCTTGCTGTGATTTTGTAAGTGCCTTGAATGTTGTCAAGATTTTTCAAAGCCTATAATCATCACAGTGTTTTTTCTTCCTTCTCCAAATTGTGAAAAAAGTACATACATGTATTTTTTTTTTGTTTGTTTTTATAAATGAAACATAGTTTGCAGTAATTCACCTGGATTTAATTAAAATCATACCAGGAGAGTCTGGACTAAGTGATATTAATCATATCAAAGTGAATAAGTTCAAATGGACCAACCTGTGTAGAATTATTTTAAAAAACTAAATGCAAATGCTGTGTCGTGCATTTTTTAATTTTTCATTTATCTTTTGCAAATGAGGTGCAGTAACTCAGCTGGATGTGGTTAAAAGCATTACAGACCAGACTGAACTGAGAAATCACCATAAACTATATAGAGAAAGTACTACTCTTTAAATATAGACTTCGCTAAAGCAGAAAGCTTCCCCTGTGAGAACAGAGACAGCTTTTTAATGTGCACGGCTCATGCTTTTTGGATTCAGTTGCCATTAAATAATTCAAATGTATCTTACCTACATACAATGCAAAACATGATTTTGGTTCAGTAATGGTGTAAAATGTAAATGCATCTGATTACTCCTTGTGTCCTGGATCCCGCTGCAAAACAAATAATCCTAGCCAATGTATTGACAAATCAACAACGTGCCATCAGGTCATATCTTTAAGCACATGTGACAGGAGCAGAGATGCTAGAGAGCAGAGACACTGGAGATCAGGGGTATCAGGCTCGAATGCTGGTTTGGCACAATGTTATTAATCAGAAGCTGGACATCATTACGAAGGTATTCCAGATCTAGGAGGATATTTTAAAAAAATCGAAGAAAAAAAACTGCAAAAATAATAGCACACTATTAAAACAAAGATGAATGTGGCTTGGTTTAAGCCAGGGCTGAACTGATAGTTTGTTTAATTAGAACTTTTTAATTGTTTTCAGCTCTTAAACAGCTACAGATTTCTAGTTAGCTACAACATTTTATAAGTAACTTGAACTCTGCAACTGGTTAAGAGCTGAAAACAAGTAAAAAGGTCAAATTAAGCAAATTATCAGTTCAATTAAGTAATTGAGAGCTCAGTTGGAACCAGCAGAAACAGGGGGTCCCCAGGACCAGGGTTTAAATGGTTAAATGCAATAACTGCCCCACACAGCGAGTGCAGCTATTCCCGTCGCTGTACTTGTTTACCTTCACAAGCTTTCCCTAAGTACCTGCACAGGCTTCAACATAACTGTGGCAGGGCAAAAGCCCTGCTGCTGTAAATATTCAGTGTGTGTGGGAATGTAACGCAATTGATGCTAATTGGGGAGTGGCCTGTTGTATATAAGGAAGGAGAAACTCCACATCCTTGCCAACCTTACATTCCCACACCCATAAACTATTTACAGCAGCAGGGCTTTCATGAAATTGTTCAGCTTTAGTTTTCTCACAAGTTCCTCACCCTTTTCAGCAAAATGTGGTGGAATTTTGTTAAGTCTTCACAGAGCCAAACCAAGTACCCCTTCAGGCTACACTTGGACTACAGCCCTGTCTTAAGTGTCCCTTCTCGATAGTAGTTCCCCGTGCAAGTTCATTGATGCCATGCTTATTTTATTCATACTGAAACAGTGCCCAACATGGCTAATTGATGAGTGGCTTGCTCTTCTTTGGCGCCATATCGTGAGACAGATGTGACTGAATTTCCTGGAGGTTCTTTCTGTTTCTTGTTTAACTACCTACACATATATGATTTGTATTTCTTTGTCTTCTGCAGGATAACGATGTCCGGATAATTATTGGGCAGTTTGATGAGAACTTGGCGGCAAAAGTTTTTTGCTGTGTAAGTACAGATCCCTAAAATGTACATAATCTCCACCTCTGTCACTGCGCTGCTTCAGAACAGCAGCTGAAGTCAATAGCAGGGTCACTGTGGATGGATGTACAATAATTAATGCAGAATGAAAGATGGCAGGTCATGATTATATCTATCTATCTCTCTCTCTCTCTCTCTCTCTCTCTCTCTCTCTATATCTCTATCTATATATATATATATATATATATATATATATATATATATATATATATATATATATATTATTATTATTTTCATTATTTGGTGCCCCTGGCTTTTAAAATGACTGTACATTCTTTTTTTCCACAAAATATAGTTTTAAGAAACACTAACTTTCTGTGAGGAACGAAGACTTCTTATCATTGATGGTCAAGTTGTTTTAAGACATGATTGCACTGACATCACAGGAGTTTTCTCTCTTTTGAGGAACCTCTGCTCAGTGATTGTCTTCTTATATGGCATAAAGAGCCCTTCTGCGGCAGTAGCTCCTAAGTCTTATATTAGGCATTTCAGTGATGACGTCTAGAAGTAGGGCAGATGCAGCTTGTCCACCATTTAGCAAAACTATGTACGTATCACTATTATTAAAATGTATGTATTTAAAAGGGCTGCACAAAAAAATAAATAAATATATTGCCCATGGTACTGTCAAAAGTGTTTAGACCACGGACAGCCAGGGCAGGATGGGTTTGATGTGTGCGCAAAGTGTTTCAGATCTGAAGGGAAATAGAACCAGTCAGTGCAGTGAAGTCTGTACTCTAGACTAGCTCTTAAATGCATCACCTTTGCACGGTCGCTAGCATGTAGTCTAATGCCTCATTTCCACTGTGCGCAGGTCACCCTCAAATGTTCTTGTACCAAATCAAATGCTCACTGGGGGTTTGTGGGATGACATTGTGCTGTGTTTTAAGGAACTCAGTACAGTAATCCGGTGCAGATAAATTAATCCTGTTAAATACCTTTATACAAAGTTATAACAGTTACTGTACTATATTATTGTTGTTTTGAGATTAGGCTTTTAGATTAAGCTCCCCTAAATCCCTTGTTTGGAAAGATACAGGGTATTAATGCTTGTGACAGAGTAGCCATCTGGGTGTGTGAATTCGTTGCTGAGTGACAGGCAGGAATTCCGAGGTGGAGGTTGAAGTTGGTACGCCCCGCAGGTGAACAGAATTTATTTACATATTGTAGTGCTGAGCTACGGGGTTTCCAGGATATAATGTCACAGACAACAATTGCAGTTCAAAGCAGGAGGAAACCGCTGTATTTTTAATATTTTTTTAAGCTTTTAGTGAACAATGATTCTCATTTTCTCATGTTTTCTACCCTTTCATTAATTCACAATTATTGCAGCAACAATGTTGTTCTAATAGTAGTTATAGGTCTCTTGACAGATTCATTGGATTCCTGCTGAATGAGAATGGATGTCCTGATTTCACTATAAGAAAAACAATGCCTATTTGCTGCTGATTCATTTTTATATATATATATATATATATATATATATATATATATATATATATATATATATATATAGCTATATATGTTTGAATGAACTTGATGTACATACATGTCATTACCCGTCGAATGGGCATATAGTATGCTTAAAATAGTAGAAATACAATTCAAATTAGTCATATTTTGGCAAGCTGCTCCCTCTGCAGCATTCTTGGTAATCAAGAAAGCCTGAATGCCCAAACCGTCCCAAGGATTCAGAAACATCTCAAATGGAAACACTTACAATTTGATGGTCAGATTTTAAGGCAGAATCCATAAACAAGTCCTGAATCAACAAGCTACCCAAGGTTCAGTTTTAATTGCACTGAGGTGGGAATAGTTTCCTTTTATTCAGTGTTGGAAAACAAAGATGCTGTATATGGCAGAGATGAAGACAGCAAGATTATAGGTCTGCTGGCTTATGCCATTGTTCTATGAGTATTGCTCTATCTATCTATATACACTGTGTACACACACACATAGTTTTCTAACATTGAGGTGTTATTGCTATAATCCTGCAGTTCGCACACTTCTCCTAATCATTGTACAGATGTTGTGATCTTTCTGTTCTACTCTTTTAATTCTGGATCCCCAAGATGTGGAATAATATATACAGGATACAGCTCTCTCTCTGTCAAAGGGGATTCCATCGTAGTACCAACAATGAGGTTAGAAGATTAGGATGATGATAATTCTGTTTGCAACAAAAACAAGTTGAAACATTCACTACACTTGTGGATGTATCCAGGATAGAGCTTGGGTTCATGACCCATTTGCATTCCTCCCTGGCTAAATACTATGTCTACACTACCTACTTAGGTAATGTGCAATCAAAACCAGCTGAAACCATGTGATTACCATTCACTTCATTAACAACTATACAATACAATGCAATTGCAGAGCATAGAGAATCAGCTGGGACTTACTCAGGCATTGTGTCTGAAAGGTACTGAGAAGTAGCCCATGAAAGATCTTAAAGGCCAACAATAAGAACTTAAAAGGTGTGATGGGCTCAGTAGACCTGCTACGAGTCAAGGCTAGGGCCGCAGAATTCAAAATGAACTGGTGCATTCACAGGATTTTGCTAGTCCAGCGATCACCAAGTTACAATCATCAAATCGCTAAATAAAAGAAAATAGCAAATGAGGACTCTAAAGTGTCCCAAAAGTATTACATTTGTTTACAAACACTAAAAAATCTAACCTTATAACTATGGACGGCAATACTGCTCAGCTTCTAAATTCATATTTTGCAGCTACACACTGGTTTGAACAAGAAGAAATAAGTGTTAAACCAAATAATTGTTTTTAAACATGCAGGTCAGAATACCTTAAAGAGTTAATAACAAGTATATTCTCTGTATGATAAATAACTTGTCTAATGAATCTATTAACAATATTGAAAGCACCTGCTTTTATCAGGCCTGTGTGTAAAAGTAGCCTGCAAGTATGAAGGGTGTAATTACTGGCCTCCCTGTCTGAAGCACTGCTCTATACATTAAGGGGTAAATGTACTAAGTGTTGCGTCTGTCTCAGTTATTGCAAACCAGAAGGAAGTGTACGTGAAATATACTACACAAACACAGCATCATTTTAACAAATGCTTTGCAGCCTCAGCTCTTATTTGCACTTAAATTAACATGTAATTCTTGGAGTTGCTGCCAAAGAATACTTTACTGCATACTGTCAAAACTTTTGTATAGGTCTAATTTAAAGGGGGGAGCCACTTTCAAAAAGGGGGGAGGGGTGCGACGTATACACCAGTGTGACTTATACACCGCTCTTTACGGAATCTCATATTAATATGTTGCAAATTCAGGTTGGAACTCGTTTGCATTATTGGGATTTTGATTGCTTAAAATAAATCAAAATAAATCCTATGTATTTAACGAGCACTATATTTCTAAATAATCTATTGAATTATCCAAATTGGGAATATGCATACAGCATGCTACCTTTTAAGGGAGTGTTTTTCAGTTGGCTGAGTCAATGCTTTACATGTTAAACTTCAACTGGGTTCCACTAATCATTTTTACTTTCGTCACTGAATGAGCTGCAATGTATGACTTACAAAAGCGAGCTGTGTGCTCACTAGTGTAACTTGAGTTATGTATTCTCTGTGTCTCTTCAGGTGTATAACCTGAACATGTATGGGAGTAAGTACCAGTGGGTTATTCCAGGCTGGTATCAGGGGAACTGGTGGGAGCAGGCCAACTCCACCAACTGCACCACCAAGAAACTTCTCACAGCTATGGAGGGCTACATCAGCGTGGATTTTGAACCGCTCAGCACCAAACAGACCAGAGGAGTATCAGGGAGGGTGGGTAGCATCCAACAGGGAACTCGGTTCACCATTGGGAATTGGATTGACGGTACTGTTTGCCTCCTTGGCGAGTTGGTTCTCTTTCTGAAAAAGGTCAAACAATAAGCATCTCATTGTTTTACGTGCAGTTTCTGCTTGGATTAAAATAGTCAGTATGCACATTAAGAATCATTGTGTAAAATTTGCAAACAAGCAGTCATCATGTGTAATTAGGAACATGGTTAATTTAGGACTATAACTGTGAAGTTATGTACACTTGTTGTCACTGCTATAAGCAGCTGTTTGTTTGATATGAACTGGTTTTATGGTACACATTTTTATTTCAGTCATTTTTGTAACATGATTTAATGTAACATTAACCTGAGAAATAGGATAAAACACTGTGTTTATACTAGAATAAATGAGGGCTGTCCCATTTGAGCTTTTTCTTATGTGCTCCCTGATACTCTGCTAAATCATTCAATTATTCATTACAAGTGGTTCACCAGGGTTAGAGGTTATAGCAGAGCCTTTCCTTTCAGACAACACCAAAAACATATACACAATTACCTTAAACAATTTCACAAGCACTTGCGTCTTTGAAAGAAAACAATAACTAATAGCACAGTCTCTCCACTATGACTCCCAACATTACAAAGGTTTTTTTTTTTTTTTTTTTTTTTTTCTGTAGACGCCACAAGAGTACGAGGCAGAGTATAACAGGAGGAGGCTGCAGAAAGGCCTGGAGTCCAGTAAATTTCACGGCTTTGCTTATGATGGGATCTGGGTGATAGCCAAGACGTTGACAAGAGTCATGGCAATTCTGAGACAGAAAGAAGGACACAAGAAGATCCAGGACTATGACTATACCAACAAAGAGCTCGGAGAGATCGTCCTGGATGTCATGAATGGGACGAACTTCCTTGGTGTGACAGTAAGTACACTTTTTTAGATAGGAGTTTTGGATAGCTGCATGGATAAGATTGTTTGACAGTGTTTTCATATCAGCTTTATAAGGTGTTTATATTTTAGCATTTACTCACTGTATTTATTTATTTATTTTTTACACTAGTACAGTTTCTCTGCAATGTGATAGAAAACAACAATGTACTACCAGGATGCAAATGTTTTCATAAGAGTTGGGAATAGCATGATTAAAAAAAATGTTTTAGGTATTTCTTAAATGTATAAACATTAACATATTTTGCATGTCTGGAACTAATCAGTAATTCATGGTGATAAGCTGGTTTAAGAGGGAGTGGATAGAGTAAAGATAAACATAAAAGCAGGAAAACTTATCAAACCAAGATGAGGTAAATAAATTATTTTCATGTGATTGAAGGTATGTTAGAAGATGAAACGAACAGGAGGAGGTCTATGTTAGTTACAGTGTGTTCACAGTTAAGTAGCAAAAGAACATACAAGTTCAACCAACAGTGGCTAAAAGATTTTCCCTGGCTTAAGTCTGACAATGTTAAAAAAAATGTTTTGCACGTTTTGTCAGGATGCAGGGGAACTGATGGCATACAAGACTGCATTTTTAATAGGGAGCCAGAAGTTCAAACGTGAAAATATATTGAAACACAGTGCTTCAAAATGGCAAGCAATGTGTGGAGAGGCATGCACCCAGAAATGTCAGCCAGACTATTCCACTACCATAAATTTAAGTGGGAAAAAAAGTTGTCCATTATAATTTTGTTGATAAAAGTATTGAACTGCACAAGTGTTATGTAAGAAAAGAAAGGAAAAAAAAAAGATTTTAGATATTCAACAATAAAGTTGAGCAAATGTTTTGTGTGTGTGTGTGTGTGTGTGAGTGTGTATGTGTGTGCGTGCGCCCCTAAATTTCAGTGCTCGTCTAAATTTTTTAAACTTAGGCGCACATGTGCCAAAAAAAAAAAAAAAAAAGTTAGATTGAGCCCTGTCTACACCAGGTTTCAAGACTCAGATGAGAAATGCTGGTAAGTTTCTGTTTTATAAATACCTAGGCTTAATATTAAAAATGCTTTGATTGCACATTTGTTATGTTTTCTGTTGTTGTGGTTGTTTTGTTTTATTATTATATCTTATGTATTGGATAGCATTATATTAAATCCCGCTAATAATTGTTGGTCATAGCTTACTGGTGGATCGTGGCGCCCGTTGAGATCCACTGAAATGGATCGCAGTGTTTGGTGTATTGGCCACCACTGTCCTATGTGTATGCGCAGGACTCTCGTGTGAGGCTGCTGTAATAGAAGTAACATCGTGCCCTGTGTCAAGCCCTGTAAGGCTGCCTCATGCTAGCAAGAACTAGAAGGCATCTGTTTCTATTATGTAGTTAATAAAAACCCACTACATGTATAGGTCTTGAAGTTTTCAGTTTTAACCAATAATAACCTCGCTATCAGAAAAAACAACCCTGAAAAAACAACCCCGAAGACTCATTTAGAAAGTTCGGTTTTAGTTTTTTTAAACCGATAGACCTGTGTTTTGGCAATATATTTTAAATATTGTCAATCATTCACTACTGTCTCTACATAAAGAAAACGTCTTTCAGAATGCTGGCAGTGTGCAAAGACATTGCTATTGACCAATCAGCAATGTTGTGCGCATACGTAATATTCTAGGAAAGTCAATATGTGAGTTGCTTAGCAACCAAAGTTATACATTTCCAAATGCTAATGGTAGCAACACAGTAAGTTAAGGTTTGTATCTGTATTAGTGAATGTATTATAGAAACTTTTTTTTTTGTATTGTTATTTTGCCAAATAACAATACAAAACGATAGCCCCCCCCAACCTCCAGGTTTGAACTAAAGGTATATTTACATCAGTCTCGGCTGTTTTAACAATCCAACAGCCTGTTAACCTACAGACTCGGCCACACACATACTCAAAAACCCTTAATGCCTGCTGCTTGGATTACAATGGAAACAGTAATAGGAAAAACAGCACTTCATTTTCACAAGTAACACACAAGCAATTTGAATATGAAAGCAAGCGTCATTAAAATTCGATAAGTGCCTGGGCAGCAATGAAAACAAGGTGTACAAGTCAGTAAGTGTCCCATAAAAAATAAAAAAATAAATTCTGGCTGGTCTTATTTGTAGTAACCAGACTGACCTTCTCTTGTGCAGCTTGGCACAGCTTCAGCACCACAGCACAGTTTCCAGTTCATGAAGAGTAGAAGACTATTTCTGTCAAGACCCCCTTACTGGAATTCACTCATTAACTATTTGCTCTTATAAGAGGAAGTGTAATCTCGCTGTGAAGACTGCATGGCTTATACAATACAAAGAGCAGTGGTCAGAATGAAAGCTGATGAAGGAGGCTTGATTGACTAATGCATTGAACGCATCATTTCTGGTGTCATTGTATTTCTTTTAAGGAACGTAAAAATCGTTTTATAGGACGCACCGTTGTAAAAGTCGCTCCCCCCTTTTTGAGACTTCAAGTTTAGAAAAACACAGTTTTTGTGTTAAAATAGATTTTTTATTTTTTTTTTACAATAGATTCTTTCCCTAAATGCTCATCACCGATAAATAAAGAAAGATACACAGGTTTAGTTTCAAAATAACCCTTATTTGTAACATTTTATTCCATTAATAATTTTACAGCATTTTTCCTTTTTAGTTAAACTTCTAGAAACTATTCTGTTTTTCAAAAATTCGAGTAAATTTCAAGTAAATTTAAATGCACTGTCAAAATACATCACATGTAGGTATTGTAGCGATCCGCGCATTTGTGTTTATGTACTGTATTCCATGTCTGTTTGCATGCTGTCCGTTTTTCCCTTCCTTCTGTATTCTGATATTGCTTGTTGATCTTACAGTAAAACTATATTAATTTAGTTTTGTTAATCAGAACCATACATGTACTTTACAAATGTATCACTGTGTTACATGTAGAACAAGTTACAGTATGTTATGTATTAAAGTCAAAGTACTCCACTCAAACAATGATTTCTACATTGGACCTGTGACAGGGCGCGGAGCCTTGCACATGAAAAGGGGGCAGGGCAAAGCCCTGCCATAAATTTATTTGTTTAGTTTTAGAACAGGGAACCCCTCCGCCCCTGTGAGGTTTATTATTTTGTATTATGCTTTATTTTTTTATTTGTGTATTTTTGAATGACAGCGAAAACCATGCGTTTTGTTATTGTTTTATTAAATGTGACGGCGAAGAGCCGTGGGTGTGTTTTGTTTGGTAGTGTGGATGGGAAGCCCCATCCACAATTTAAAAACCTTGTGCAGAAGGTGGTCATCTCCAGAATTAATTAAGTGATTAACTTGTTGCTAATCGGGAGATGGTCACCCACATAAAAGCCTGCAGCTCTCTGCAGTCTGGGTGGGTGTTTGCAAGGAGGAAGGAGAGTGAGCGAGTGGATTAAAAACTAAACTAAAACATAAATAGGAACAGTGAAAGCAACTGCCCAGCCTGACCTATTGTTTGTGTTTAGTGTTTGTGATTATGTTCTTTCAACTTTTACTTTGCTCTGTGAGTAGTGTTCTGTAAAAGCCTTTTTTTTTTTTTTTTTTTATTTAAATAAAAATGGCGCACACCGCGTCTTTTGTCCTGCAGTACTGCGTTTGTTTTTGTTCCTGCATTCTGGCCTGACGTCACCCTGTCACAGGGCCATAAACATGTTCCTGCTCTATCAGCTCGTTTTTCTTTTGCCATATTTAAGTTTGTCATTGTTTCGTCTCCAGTCACTTATTGTTTTTTCAGCATTGCGACGTATTCTATGTATTGCGCAATTTCAAACCTATAGTGTAGCATTTTCATTTTTTGTCTGACTGTCCTACTTTATCCAGTGTATCCGAGTTGTGGCTCTCGGATTCGTTGTGTACGAGTTATCTGACCCAACACAGGAATTGTTCTTTTTCAGCACATACTTGTGCATTTTTATTGACACAATAAAATAAACAAACAAAACAAAAACCTAACTCCAACCGGGAGTGCTAAACTAAACTTTTCTTTTTTATTAATCCTAACCTAACACTACTTGACGGATAAGCCTTTTCCCAGTCACACACAATCCAATACAGGTGTCCACATTACCTTTGGTGATTCCGACCAAACAGGTTTCCTCATGGCTGTACGCAGCCTTCACCACAGCAGCCCTCACCACAGGGTTTCCCCTGCCTTTATGCAGGGCCCCATTAAAGCAAATTGGAGGTGCTTCGCCTGACTCCTCCCCCTATTCTGCCACACCAGACTCAAAAAAGCATTGCAGTTACAACAAACTCAAACTTGATAAATTTGCTCGGCTTTCTAGATGTTTGGTACGGATCCCAGGGGGCGGATTTAGTCTGAATGTTAACAAATCAATGGCTTAGGAGTGTGGGAATAAGGAAATTCTTAGAGATTGACAGCTAGTGTTAACAGAGAAGATGTATAGGTGTAAAAGAGTCTGAACACTTACGTTTAACATTCAAAGTGATTTAGGGTCTTGAGAGTAACACATTAAAACATTTAATTAAAACAGTGGTTTTGTGTTAGATCCTGAAGAAATAATTGCGATGTTGACAGTTAAGTTTGTGTGAGGCATAACTGTGGCTGTAGTAATCCTATTGTGGCACTGGTACAGTAGTTTAATATTAGACACACTGGAGCATACGATGCCTAGAAAATCAACTTATACAATGTTTTTTTTTTTACAGTAAATGCATAGGAAAATAAGTTTTATAATGAGTATGGATTTTCACTTGAACCCTCAATCTGATTTATGATGATCTCGATCCACATTCTTTTGTGGTTTACTGAATAATTTTGTCACGAGACACAAGCTTGTTCAACAAGAGGCCTCATACATATTTTCTTGTGCAGTCCCCTACATTTAACTGCAGAAGGATACCTGTCGAATCTGACTGAGTACCTCAATAACTGGAGCCAGAGACCTCATTGTCAGTGTAACAGGACGGAGGCTGTGTGAAACAGTCACCCCGCACACCGCAAGCGAGCGTCTTAACCACAACACAAATAAGCCTTGCTCGCTGGCATTCATGGTTTTAGAGCTTTTAACCTCATCTCACCGACAGGGGACAGAATCTGTAACGGCAGTGCATCACACAACACTGCCCGTTGCATTAGCTATGTGGAGCAGGCAGCAAAACAATCAGTAAGCAACTGTGTACGCAAACTGCTCATCTCCGTGGCCAAAACCTTGATCTCCTGTGCTCTGTCTTATTCCAGTAATTATCCTGATTGAACATCCTGCTCCACAATCAATCCCAACCTATCCTTTATCTAGTGACGTAACCCGAAGAAATGGCTGTATGACACCAGAATGTGTGAGGCTCCTCCCAGACGCAACTAATCTCAAGCCGATGCATGTCCATTTGTACCAAGGACTGCTATCCAGTCCAGCCAGCTAGTCTGTGCCTCAATGTAGGGACTATTCTAACAATCAGCTGTATGTACAGTATAGTACAAGGGCAAGTCCTGAAGCAAAATAGGTGAAGTGATGACTGAACATAGAATGTAGGTCTGTCCCACCAGTTAGAATCTGAGCTGCTAAAGCTGTCTTTAAAATTTAAGACTTCAGTTATTGGTGTGATGCTGGATTTTATTTTATTATTTATTTATTTTTACTTTTTCTGTTTCAAAAAACACTGCGAGCCTTTAGAAGCACGTGTCTTTCAGTAAAAAGAGGAGATATGGGTGTGCAAACAAATATTTTAGCAAGAGATCACCAGCCTGTGAAGTATTATTTCCATCTGGCTCATCACTCAGGAGATTCTTTGGCTGCTTCTGCCCTTAATCCAGCATTAGAAAGGAAGTTTACCACATATCTCACAAACGATAAGGCATAGAAAGGTGAAATTGCATACGGTTATTAAGGGAACCATGGGGATGCAAATGCCACAGTTATACATTTTTGTCACTAGGGGGTGTCACTATGACCTACCTCTGATAATCACAAGTATTTTATATGTGCGCCTCTGTGATGCAGAATAAATTGCACATGTGTGACAATGGACTTTATGGCAGCATTATTCATCTCATCAGGTATGCTGGCCACATCCCGTATGTAATGACATCCTTGAGCTCTGGAATGGTGCGAGGGTCCCCTCAGTACACATTGGACTTCAGGTACCTCGATAACCAGAAATCCACTGCTGTAAGGTCCGGTGAATGAAGTGGCCATTCTCAAAGAAAGTGACATGAAATTATTCTGTCCTGAACGTATTTCACCTGGTTATCAATAAGCGGAGGTGAGCCATCTTGCATGAAGACTGTTGAGTTTATCTCATTTAGTTGCTTTCGAGTTTATCTCATTTAGTTGCTGCAGCATAGGAATGACATGGGTTGTCAGCAGGTGTGGTATCATGCAGCAGTGACTGTTCACATTTGAGGTCTCCTTGCTGATGGCTCTTCAGAAAACAATGGTCCAATAACAAAGTTAGCCATAAAGCCACAACACACTGTCACTTTAACATCAGGTAGGGGCCTCGCAAATGGTGCATGTGAATTAGTCTCCGACCAGGTAACACATATGCACGTGTTCACACAGGGTTTGGTGAGTGAACCTGCCTTTTGTATTTATAAAGTTCAGTGAAGGCTTCCTTGCCTCTGAGTCTCAGTCCTGCTGACTATTTGTGGAGTCCGACTGATTTGTAATATATATGCCATATATATATATATATATATATATATATATATATATATATATATATATATATATATATATATATATATATATATATAACCTTTCGACAGAACGATATCCAAAGAGATCTATCATTCAAATGCTGTTTTGCAAACTTTAAGTGATTGTCCTTGTGACGTTTTCCTAAGAGTGGCTTTTTCCTTGGCCTGCGACCATTGAGTGCAATACTCAACCTAATGTTGAAATGGAAACCCCAGTCCCACATTGCAGCCAATTCACTTTGAATATCTTTGGCAGTCAATCTCGGATTGTTATTAACCTTCCTCACAATTCTTCTACTTGTTCTTGGTGAAAACCTTCTTTCTTACGTACTATTTTTAATATACAAAAATAAGCAAAAACAAAAATAAACACCTAGCTCCTTCAGAGCTCTAAATACACATTTATGCAGATTCCTGACTAACTCGCAGCACAGCTAAGCCTTTTACCTGGCATAAAACACACAATGGTGACTGCTCAGAAACAGATTACACCTCTTCTGCTTCCTTCTACTCAGCAGCCCAGTGCAGACTGACTGCACCTCTTAAATACCCTGCAACTGGCTCTAATTTACAAATACTTCCAGGTGCAGGGGATAATTAACAATAAAATAAATTAAACAATTAAACAAAGCGTGCATATGCACATTTTTTTTTTAGGCAGGGAGGAATTTAAGTCTCTCCCTGCTTTCAATATACATATATACATGCACAGTGCCTATAGAAAGTCTACACCACCTTGAACTTTTTTTTCACATTTTGTTGTGTCAGTGCCTAAGAGTTTCATACCTTTTTTTCCACTTATCTACACACCATACTCCACACTGTTAAGTGGAAAAAAGTTTTTATTGAGAATATATATATATATATATATAAATTATATATATATTATATATATATATATATATTAGATATATTATATATATAGATATTATATATTTTTTTTTTAATAAAAACTTTTGGATAAGTCTCCACCCCCCTGAGTTAATACTTGGTGGAAGCACCTTTGGCAGCAACTTTGCACACCTAGATTTGGCAATATTTGACCATTCTTCTGTACAAAACTATCAAGCTCTGTCAAGTTTTTTGGGGAGCATTGATGGACAGCAATCAAGTCATGCCACAAATTTTTGATTGGATTTAGCTTGGATATATGTCGGGGCTCTGACTGGGCCACTCAAGGACATTTACCTTTTTTTTTCCTTAGCCACTCCATTGTAGCTTTGGCTGTGTGCTTTGGGTCATTGTCATGCTGAAAGGTGAACTTCCGTCCCAGTTTCAGCTTTCTTGCAGAGGGCAGAAGATTTTCTTCAAGGACTTCTCTGTACTTTGCTCCATTCATTTTCCCTTCTATCCTGACAAGTACCCCAGTCCCTGCCGATGAGAAACATTCCCATAACGTGAAGCTGCCAGCACCATGCTTCACAGTAGGGATGGTGTTCTTTGGGTGATGTGCTGTGTTGGGGTTGTGCCAAACATAAGCTTTGCATTTAGGCCAAAAAATTCCATTTTAGTTTCGTCGGACCACAAAACTTTTTGCCACACGGCTACAGAATTTCCTGAGTATTTTTTTTCCATACTTCAAACGGGATTCAAGGTATGTTTTCTTGAGTAATGGCTTCCTTCTTGCCACCCTACCATACAGGCCAGATTTGTGGAGTGCTGGGGATATTGTTGTCACATGTGCACTTTGACCAGTCTTGGCCATAAAAGCCT